>NW_022045747.1:0-162083 GCF_003285905.1 Drosophila hydei
AATATTTTTAATTAATTTATGATTGCCAAAAGCTCATGTTGACGCACCTGTGTCAGGGTCAATAATTTTAGCAGGTATTATATTAAAGTTAGGAGGTTATGGTATATTGCGAGTTATTAGAAGTATACAACTTATAAACTTAAAATATAGATTTCTTTGAATTAGAATTAGTTAAGTAGGAGGGGTTTAAGTTTGTTTAGTATGTTTACGCCAAACTGATTTAAAGGCTTTAATTGCGTATTCTTCTGTAGCTCATATAGGAATTGTATTAGCAGGGCTATTGACAATAAGACATTGAGGTTTATGTGGTTCTTATAGATTAATACTTGCTCATGGACTATGTTCATCAGAGTTATTTTGTTTAGCCAATATTTCTTATGAACGTTTAAGGAGACGAAGTTTATTAATTAATAAGGGTATATTAAATTTTATACCTGCTATAGCATTATGGTGATTTTTATTAAGATCAACAAATATAGCTGCTCCTCCTACACTAAATTTATTAGGAGAAATTTCATTAATTAATAGAATTGTTTCTTGGTCATGAATTTCAATAATTATATTATCTTTGTTATCTTTTTTAGAGCTGCTTATACCTTATAAAGAGTGAAACATGTATATTATGACTTTATTTAAATAGTTAAAAAAAATACTAATTTGTGGTGTTATGATATGATATGATATGATGAATTCACTTTAGATCATGAAATATATATAAATTTGTAGAATTAGATTTATTAATTTAATTTGTATTAGAATAACATGTTTTATTTTAAGATTAAATTTTTTAATAAATGATAGTTTATTTTATTGAGTGAGAGGTAGTATCATTAAATTCGATTTCAATTGTTATAACTTTTTTATTTGATTGAAAAGTCTTTTATTTATATCTTTTGCTTTAATAATTGCTTATTTAGTAATTTATTACAGAAAAGAGTATATAAGAAGAGATGTAAATATTAATCGATTTATTATATTAGTATTAATATTTGTTTTATCAATAATAATATTAATTATTAGTCCATATTTAATTAGAATTTTACTTGGATGGGATGGTTTAGGGTTGGTTTCATATTGTTTGGTGATGTATTTTCAAAATATTAAATTATAGAATGCTAAGATATTTACTGCTTTATCTAATCGTATTGGGGATGTGTCTCTATTATTAGCAATTGCTTGAATATTAAATTATGGAAGATGAAATTATGTATTTTATTTAGAAATTATACAAAATGAATATGAAATAATATTAATTGGAAGTTTGGTTATATTAGCAGCTATAACAAAAAGAGCCCAAATTCCATTTTCTTCATGATTACCAGCGGCTATAGCAGCTCCAACTCCTGTGTCTACTTTAGTTCATTCTTCAACTTTAGTAACAGCAGGGGTATATTTATTAATTCGGTTTAATATTTTATTAGCAAATAGATGATTAGGCCAATTTTTATTATTATTTTCTGGGTTAACAATATTTATGGCGGGGTTAGGCGCTAATTTTGAATTTGATTTAAAAAAGATTATTGCTTTATCTACTTTAAGTCAACTTGGGTTAATAATGAGAATTTTATCTATAGGATTTTATAAGTTAGCAATGTTTCATTTATTAACTCATGTATTATTTAAAGCTTTATTATTTATATGTGCTGGAGCAATTATTCATAATATAAATAACTCACAAGATATTCGGTTAATAGGGGGGTTGAGAATTTATATACCTTTAACTTCTGCTCTTTTTAACGTTTCTAATTTAGCTTTGTGTGGTATACCCTTTTTAGCTGGATTTTATTCAAAGGATTTAATTTTAGAAGTTGTAATAATTAGAAGCATTAATATATTTCTTTTTTTCTTTATTTTTTTCTACCGGGTTGACTTTTTGTTATTCTTTTCGGTTAGTTTATTATTCAATAACAGGGGATTTAAGTTGTAGAAGTTTAAATATATTAAATGATGAAGGTTGAGTTATATTTCGAGGGATATAAGGCTTATTAATTATAAAAATTGTTGTTGACATAGGCAGGCAGACACGGACACAGACAAACAGACACACGGACACAGGTAGGCAGACTCAGACAGACTGACACAGACCGACAGATACAGCCCCAAACAATCGGACACAAACAGGCGGACACAGACTACCCGACACGGACAGACAGACACAGCCACAAATAATCGGACACAAGCAGACGGACACAGACAAACCGACAAAGGCAGACAGGCATATACAGACACAGATAGACGGACTCAGGCAGTCAGATACAGACAGACTGGCACACACACAGACAAGTGGACCCAAACAGATGGACACTGACAATCGGACACAAACAGACGGACACAGGCAGAAAGACAGGCACATACATACACAAACAGATGCACAGAGACAAACACAGACTGTCAGATTCGGAGAGACAGGCAAAGCTACACATCTAGACAGACATATACAGACACACGGACACAGACAGACGGCCAAAGATAGACAGACACAGGTCGACAGACAGACACTGAAAGACGGGAACAAAGAGACGGCCACAGACAGACAGTCACAGGCCGACGGACGCAGGCACAAAGATACAGACAAACGGACAGACATAGATGGACACAGACTGACAGACACAAACATACGGACACAGACTAACCGACACAGACATAGAAACCCAGACAGAGAAACACAGACAGACGGACAAATGTTTACAGTCACAGACAGATATACACAGAGACTGACACGGACAGACAGAGACAGATAGACACAGGCAGACGAACACACACAGATGGACACATAAAGAAGCACAGACAGGAAGACACAGACAAAGACAATCGGATACAAACAGATGGACACAGACAATCGGACACAAACAGACAGACACACACGGACAGACACAGACACTCGGAGCAAACAGACAGACTGATACAGACAGACGGAAAGACAGGCACATTCAGCCACAGACCAACGGACTCAGAAAGACGGACTCACACAGACGGACACACGGACGGAATCAGACAGAAAGACGGGAAGAAAGAGACGGTCACAGACAGACAAAGAGGTAGACTGACACAGACAGACACACAGACAAGTGGACACAAACTGACGGAAACAGACATGCGACAGACGGACACAGAAAGACGGGCAAAGGCAGACAGACACAGACAATCGGACACAAACAGACGGACACAATCAGACAGACACAAACAAACGGACACTCGGAGCAAACAGACAGACTGATACAGACAGACGGAAAGACAGGCACATTCACCCACAGACCAACGGACACAGAAAGACGGTCTCACAAAGACGGACACACACGGACGAAAACAGACAGAAAGACGGGAAGAAAGAGACGGTCACAGACAGACAAAGAGGCAGACTGACACAGACAGACACACACAGACAGACGGACTCATGCAGACAGATACTGACAGACGGACAAAGGTAGACAGTCGCAGACACATACACAGACAGACTGACACAGACACAGATATACGGACGCAGACACATGGACACAGGCAGATGGCCACAGACAGACGGACACAGAACGAAGCACAGCCAAAAAGACACAGACATACACACAGACAATCGGACACGAACAGACGGATACAGACATATAGCCACAGACAGACTGTCACAGACGGAATGACAGGCATATACAGACACAAGCAGACGCCCAAAAACACACACAGACGGACGCAAACAGACGGACACAGGCAGACGGACACAGAAAGACGGATACAGAAAGACGGACAAAGGCAGACAGACGTAGACAATCGGACACAAACAGACAGACACTACCAGACGGACACAGACTGACAGCCACAGACAATCGGACATAATCAGACGGACCCAAGCAGACAGATACAGACAGACAGACACAGACACACGGACAAAGGTAGACAGATGGACATAGATAAACAAACACTGGCAAACGGTCACAGACACAAGCAGACGGACACAGACAGAAAGACGGGCAAATATAGAGACAGACAGGCGGACACAGGTAGACTGGTACAGACATGCAGTAAAAGACAGACGGGAAAAGGTAGACAGACACCGACACATGGACACAGGCAGACAGACAAAAAGATACAGACAGACACAGACACGCGGACAAAGGTAGACAATCACAGACAGAGTGACATAGATAAACAGACACAGGCAAACGGTCACAGACACAGGCAGACGGGCAAATACAGACACAAACTGACGTACACAGGTAGACAAAAGACAGACGGGAAATGGTAGACAGTCACAGACAGATGGACAAAAATAAACAGACACAGGTAAACGTCCACAGGTACAGACAGACCGTGACAAACAGACAGACAGGCAAGTATAGACAGACTTAGGCAGGCATATACATACAAACGGACACAGACAGACACAGAAAGACGGAAATAAAGAGACGGTCGCAGACGGACAAATACAGACAGACGGACATAGGGAGGCAGACACAGACACGGACAGACTGACACAGACAAACAGACAGACGGACACAGGTAGGCGGACTCATACAGACTGACACAGAGAGACTGAGATAGACCGACAGACACAGCCCCAAACAATCGGGCACAAACAGACGGACACAGACAAATCGACACTGACAGACGGACAGACATATACAGACACAGACAGGCGGACTAATGCAGACAGATACAGACAGACTGACACAGAAAGAAGCTCAGACAATAGACGTACACAGATCGACAGACAGACACTGCATGACGGGAACAAAGAGACGGTCACAGACAGACAGACACAGACCGACGGACACAGGCAGACGGACACAGAAAGACGGGCACATACGGACACACAGGCACAGAGAATCGGACACAAACAGACGGATACAGAAAGACGGACAAAGGCAGACAGACGTAGACAATCGGACACAAACAGACAGACACTACCAAACGGACACAGACTGACAGCCACAGACAATCGGACATAATCAGACGGACCCAAGCAGACAGATACAGACAGACAGACACAGACACACGACAAAGGTAGACAGTTGGACATAGTTAAACAAACACTGGCAAACGGTCACAGACACAGGCAGACGGACACAGACAGAAAGACGGGCAAATACAGAGACAGACAGAGGGACACAGGTAGACAGGTACAGACATGCAGTAAAAGACAGACGGGAAAAGGTAGACAGACACCGACAGATGAACACAGGCGGACAGACAGAAAGATACAGACAGACAGACAAAGGTAGACAGTCACAGGCAGAGTGACAGAGATAAACAGACACAGGCAAACGGTCACAGACACAGGCAGACGGGCAAATACAGACACAAACTGACGTACACAGGTAGACAGACAGACGGACATAGGCAGGCAGACACAGACAGACTGACACAGACAGACGGACACAGACAGACTGAGATAGACCGACAGACACAGCCCCAAAAAATCGGCCACAAACAGACGGACACAGACAAATCGACACTGACAGACGGACAGACATATACAGACACAGACAGACGGACTAATGCAGACAGATACAGACAGACTGACACAGAAAGAAGCTCAGACAATAGACGGACACAGATCGACAGACAGACACTGCAAGACGGGAACAAAGAGACGGTCACGGACAGACAGATACAGACCGACGGACACAGGCAGACAGATACAGACCAACGGACAGACACAGATGGACACGGACTGACAGACAAAAACAGACGGACACAGACAAACCGACACAGACAGAGAAATACAGACAGACGGACAAAGGCTTACAGTCACAGACAGATATACACAGACAGACAGAGACAGATATACACAGGCAGACGAACACACACAGACGGATACAGAGAGAAGCACAGACAGGAAGACACATACAAAGACAATCGGACAAAAACAGATGGACCCAGACAATCGGACACGGCAGACGGACGCAAGCAGACGGCCACAGACAGATAGATACACACGGACAGACACAGACACTCGGAGCAAACAGAGAGACTGATACAGACAGACGGAAAGACAGGCACATACAGCCATAGACAAACGGACACAGAAAGACGGACACACACAAACGGACACACATAGACGAACACAGACAGAAAGTCGATAAGAAAGAGACGGTCATAGACAGACAAACACAAACAGGCAGACTGACACAGACAGACACACACAGACAATCGGACACAAACAGACCGAGACAGACAATCGGTCACAAACAGACGGAAACAGACATGCGGACACAAACAGACGGCCACAGACATACGGATACAAGCAGACGGCCAAAGACACACAGACACACACGGACGGACACATTCAGACAGAACCAAAGAGACGGACACAGACTTACAGCCACAGACAGACGGACCCAGAAAGACGGATACAGAGGGACACAGACAGTCGGACACAAACAGACGGACACACATATAAAGACAGCCAAATACAGACATAGACAGAAGAAGACAGGCAGACATAGACCAACGCACACAGGCAGACAGACACAAACAGACGGACACAGACAGACAGACACAGGCAGACGGACAGGCAGACAGAAAAACGGGCGAATACAGAGACAGACAGACGGACAGAAAGACACAGACAGACGGACATTCATAGACAGACACAAACAGACGGACTCATGCACACAGACACAGACACACAGAGAGACTGACACCGACAGACGGACACAGGCAGACTGACACAGACAGAAGGACACAGAAAGACGGACACAGACAGACAGACACACACAGAAAACCGGACTCAAACAGATCGACACAGACTATCGGACACAAAAACACGGATACAGACAGACAGGCACAAACAGACACCGACAGACCGACACAGGCAGACACACACGGACAAAGGTAGACAGTCACTGACAGATGGACATAGCTAAACAGACACAGGCAAACGGTCACAGAGACAGCCACAGGCAGTCGGACATAAAAAGACAGACACAGGCAGACGGACACAGACAGAAAGACGGGCAAATAAAGCCACAGACAAACGGACACATGTAGACAGGTACAGACAGACAGACAGAAAAAGGTAGACAGTCACAGACAAATGGACACAGATGTACAGACAAAGGCAAATGAACACAGGTACAGACAAACCATGACAAACAGACAGACTGACACAGGTACGCAGATATAGACAGACGGAAAGACACAGATTGACACAGACTGACAGACAAAGATGGACGCAATCAGACAGGCACAGACACACGGACACAGGCAGACATATACAGACAGACAGACACAGACAGGCGGAAAAAGGTACAAAGTCACAGACTAGACACAGAAAAATAGACACAGGCAATCGGCCACAGGTATAGTCAGACCGTGTCAAACAGACACACGGGCAAAAATAAACAGACCTAGACATGCATATACAGAATCATGGCCATAGACAGACGGACATAGGCAGGCAGACACAGACAGACACTGATATACAGATAAACACAAATCACCACAGGTACAGATACAGACACAGACAATCGGACTCAGACACAGACAATCGGACTCAGACACAGACAATCGGACTCAGACACAGACAGACGGAAAAAGGTAGACAGTCACAGACAAATGGACACAGATATACAGACACAGGCAAATGACCACAGGTACAGACAGATTATAATTTTGTATTGAAGTTTACCTGTGATTTTATTTAGTTTTGGGTTATTTTGTTTTGTGTCAAATCGTAAGCATTTACTTTCTATACTTTTAAGTTTAGAATTTATTGTTCTTATTTTGTTTGTTTTTTTTTTTTTTGTATTTTTATATTTAAATATATTAAGTTATGAAAATTATTTTAGAATGATATTTTTAACTTTTAGTGTATGTGAAGGAGCTTTAGGATTATCAATTTTAGTTTCAATAAGTCCAACTCATGGAAATGATTATTTTCAATCTTTTAGAATTATATAACGTTAAAATTAATTTTTTTTTAAATTTTTTTAAGCTCTCTTTGTTTTATAAATAATATATTTTGAATGGTACAGGTTATATTATTTTTTATTAGATTTGTTATATTATTAATAAATAATTTTTTAAATTATTGAACAAGTATTTCATATTTTTTAGGGGGTCTATATTATCTTATGGGCTAATTTCGTTAAGTTTATGAATTTGTTCATTAATACTTATAGCAAGTGAAAGAGTAAATAAATATAATAATTATAAAAATTTAATTTTATTAAATATTGTTATATAAGTATTATTTTTAGTTTTAACTTTTAGAAGAATAAGATAATTTATATTTTATTTATTTTTTGAAAGAAGTTTAATTCCAACTTTATTTTTAATTTTAGGGTGAGGGTATCAACCAGAACGTTTACAAGCGGGGATTTATTTATTATTTTATACATTATTAGTTTCTTTACCGATATTAATTGGTATTTTTTATATAATAAATAAAATAGGAACAATAAATTTGTATTTAATAAATAATTTTATATTTAATTATGATTTATTATATTTTTGTATAATAAGTGCGTTTTTAGTAAAAATACCAATATTTTTAGTTCATTTATGATTGCCAAAAGCTCATGTTGAAGCACCTGTGTCAGGGTCAATAATTTTAGCAGGTATTATATTAAAGTTAGGAGGTTATGGTCTATTGCGAGTTATTAGAAGTATACAACTTATAAACTTAAAATATAGATTTCTTTGAATTAGAATTGGTTTAGTAGGAGGGGTTTTAGTTAGTTTAGTATGTTTACGCCAAACTGATTTAAAGGCTTTAATTGCGTATTCTTCTGTAGCTCATATAGGAATTGTATTAGCAGGGCTATTGACAATAAGACATTGAGGTTTATGTGGTTCTTATAGATTAATACTTGCTCATGGACTATGTTCATCAGAGTTATTTTGTTTAGCCAATATTTCTTATGAACGTTTAAGGAGACGAAGTTTATTAATTAATAAGGGTATATTAAATTTTATACCTGCTATAGCATTATGGTGATTTTTATTAAGATCAACAAATATAGCTGCTCCTCCTACACTAAATTTATTAGGAGAAATTTCATTAATTAATAGAATTGTTTCTTGGTCATGAATTTCAATAATTATATTATCTTTGTTATCTTTTTTAGAGCTGCTTATACCTTACAAAGAGTGAAACATGTATATTATGACTTTATTTAAATAGTGTAATAAAAATACTAATTATATAATATATATGTCAGATTAGTGTTACTTTCCATTGCGTTAGCGCAGTGAGTTTCGGTCGCACTCGAGTTTTAACAAAGACTGACTCGAGACGCACAATTCTTGTGCGTGTCTTCCACCGAACCACACTCGGCGACAGCGACAGAACGCTGTCGCCCCGCTAAAACGGGACTTTACCAAACTACAAAACTTAGGCAACCAATCACATAATGTTGCAGTTATGTTTCTACGAAAATGCTCGAAGACGCACCAATATATATGAAGTGTGACCTTCAAACATATTACCAGCACGCGCCGGCAAGGCGCCTATACATTTCTACTACCTACTCTCCGACACGGCCATCCTGACCATAACACGACCTCGTGTAATTCCCCAAAAATGTTTTACTGCAGAAATCGTTTTGTTCATAAATTATCGAATAGAATTTAACATTAACATTTTCCCTACAACTTTACTAATTACAACTACATCATTTTAGCTTCAACTTTTACTTTCTTCCAGAATTTTAATTTCATCTCTTTGTATCATTCTTAAATTTATAAAATTCTTCTTTAAATTAATTTAACTTTCTTGATTTTTTTTTTTTCTTCTTTTTTTTTTTTAATTTTTATTTATTTATTTATTTATTACCATAAACCCAACTGGTTTCGATTTTCATCATCTTATGCGCCACACGCCATGATCAAAACATTTGTTTTGCACTTGTGCTTGCATTATGACATTCTTTAAGTTTTATAACTAGCCTTTCAGGCATCCATACTGTCTCTTTCAACAGTTTCGATCATTCCATTACTGTCTCTTTCAACAGTTTCTTTTTCAATCATTCCATTACTGTCTCTTTCAACAGATTCTTTTCCAATCATTCCATTACTGTCTCTTTCAACAGATTCTTTTCCAATCATTCCATTACTGTCTCTTTCAACAGATTCTTTTCTAATCATTCCATTACTGTCTCTTTCAACAGATTCTTTTCCAATCATTCCATTACTGTCTCTTTCAACAGATTCTTTTCCAATCATTCCATTACTGTCTCTTTCAACAGATTCTTTTCCAATCATTCCATTACTGTCTCTTTCAACAGTTTCTTTTATATCAATACTGTCTCTTTCAACAGTTTCTTTTTCATTATCATTTAAAGCCTCTTCACTACTTTCTAGTTCAACTGGTACATACTCCTCTGGTAATTTTCGTATCTCTTCGTGAGCATACTTGTACTTTCTATTATTTGTCAATGATCTAAGGATATATCTATCTCCGTCTAACAATTCAGCTATTTGCAACGGTCCTCTAAACTTTGGGCTTAACTTTGTTTGATGCCTTTCTTCACTCTTCAACAACACAAAATCTCCTACTTTGTATCCAACAACCTTAGCCTTGGTTTTATCAAAGTGCGCTTAGTATATGCTGCCGCTGCTGATATATTTTGCACCGCTCAAGCTCTTGATTCTGCCAAATCAACCTCTTGTGTCGTGTCGCATAGTGAAAGCAACCCCAACGGTCGAGCAATCTCATCCAATGCATCCTAAGACCCTTACATAAATTTCCGAAAATATGACGCCAATCCAATAAATTGTCTTAAAGCAGAGACCGACAGCACTAATATCGTAACCCAAAAATTGGACAGATGACTTTAAGAAGAAACACTTTGTAATGATAATCCAGCCTCCGTAGGAACATTTAACACAATGTGTTTGCCAGATCTCCTAAAGCCTGTATAACTAATCGTTGAAAGACAGAAGGTTCGTTTCGAAGTCCGAATAGCATAGATAAAAATTCGTACTGTCCATCTGGTGTCACAACGCGGCATACTCAATAGAATCTGCATGTAAGGGAATTTGATAGTATCCGCTAGCCATATCAAAACATGTAAAATAATAAACTCCTTGAAGTCTATTTATTTGATCGTTTATAAGTGGAAACGGGTATCTATCAGCCACAGTGTTTGAGTTTAATTGTCTATAATCAACACAGAGCCTATCCGAACCATTTTTCTTTTTTTTTTTTTTTTTTTTTTTTTTTTTTTACCAATAATATGGGGCTAGCATAAGGTGAACAGCTGGGTCTAATTATGTTGCACGCAGTAGTTCTTCGACTTTATTTCGAACTAATTCTCGTTCACATGGACTCAGTCGATATGGTCTCCTGTTATAAAAGAATCTGAGTAGTTTGTCAACAGTGACTGCAACTTTATTTTATCTGTCCCCTCAAGTTCAGTATCCATTTCGGCTGACTCATTGCCGGTACATAAATTAACTATTTTAGTTCTTACGATCTTAAATTGATTTGATGAGACGACAATATCAAAACCCTGATTTAGTATTTCTCGCCCAATAACAATTTCGCTTTGCATTTGAACTGTTGCCTATGCCTTTTAACATAACAATATTCGTAAATCGTTTACCAGAAAATTTTTTTACTTATCTTTTCTTTCGTCAGTGAGCACTCCGCACCAGAATCGAAGGTTATTTCGAAAACTTGTCCTCTATGGTCCAGATATCCCTTGGGTACTGCAACCTACACTGTTCCACTCGTTTTTCCCGGTTGAATGTTATGTTCTTGTCAGCTTCCTTCCTTGTACACTGAGTGGATATGTGACCCAACTCTCCGCACTTGTAGCAAGTTACACTTGATTTCTCAAGATGATGGACGTCTTGCCTGCCATGTCGTTCCTTGCCATCTGTAAACGGGTTTCGTTGCGTCCTGAGTCGACAATCAATCATTTTATGGCCCAGTTTGCCGCAAAAATGGCACTCTATCGATGATTGTTTTTGTCTTTTTGGATGAATGTCAGTTTGTTGCTCCATAGGTCCACCTTTTCTTTTAGCAAAAGTGAACGCCTTCAGTTCGGACTGCAACTCGCTTCTGGTTCGAACATTTGATGTGAAGCTTAAACGCTGCAGGCGAGCATCAAAACTTGCCAGCAACGCAAGAGTCACAGACACGGCGATTTCTTCTGTTTCCATTTGGCGCCATTTCGTCGATAGTTCTGTAACCATGCGGCTTGCGTGAACTGCAAGATTCTCGCCGTCAGCCGGTCGACTTGACAACATGTTTAGAAACACGGCAGCTGGTGTTTCTATAGTGTCAAAACGCTGGATGAAAAGTTCTTTAAACTCGATCCAGGTGATATTTGCGTAGCACACATGAGAAAGCCATTGAGAAGCGCTTCCCTCTAGTGCTGTACTTAGGGCCACGACCAGTGCACCGCCTTTTAATGAATTTTCTTGTAGAATAATTTCTACAGTGGTACACCACGATGAAGCCTTGGCGCCTGCGATGTCTGGGTTAAATTTCGGCAGTTGCACCGATTTGCTCTGTCCTACGTCAGATGCCGTTGTTTGTAAAGCTTGCACAAGTTCAATTAGATTTTTATTCTGCAACTCCATGATGGTACGCCATGGTCCATCTAATGTTGTAGGTGAAGGGCCAGATCCCACTTCTGATGTCAGATTAGTGTTACTTTCCATTGCGTTAGCGCAGTGAGTTTCGGTCGCACTCGAGTTTTAACAAAGACTGACTCGAGACGCACAATTCTTGTGCGTGTCTTCCACCGAACCACACTCGGCGACAGCGACAGAACGCTGTCGCCCCGCTAAAACGGGACTTTACCAAACTACAAAACTTAGGCAACCAATCACATAATGTTGCAGTTATGTTTCTACGAAAATGCTCGAAGACGCACCAATATATATGAAGTGTGACCTTCAAACATATTACCAGCACGCGCCGGCAAGGCGCCTATACATTTCTACTACCTACTCTCCGACATATATAAATTTGTAGAATTAGATTTATTAATTTAATTTTTATTAGAATAACATGTTTTATTTTAAGATTAAATTTTTTAATAAATGATAGTTTCTTTTATTGAGTGAGAGGTAGTATCATTAAATTCGATTTCAATTGTTATAACTTTTTTATTTGATTGAATAAGTCTTTTATTATTATCTTTTGCTTTAATAATTGCTTCTTTAGTAATTTATTACAGAAAAGAGTATATAAGAAGAGATGTAAATATTAATCGATTTATTATATTAGTATTAATATTTGTTTTATCAATAATAATATTAATTATTAGTCCATATTTAATTAGAATTTTACTTGGATGGGATGGTTTAGGGATGGTTTCATATTGTTTGGTGATTTATTTTCAAAATATTAAATCATAGAATGCTAAGATATTTACTTCTTTATCTAATCGTATTGGGGATGTGTCTCTATTAGCAATTGCTTGAATATTAAATTATGGAAGATGAAATTATGTATTTTAGTTAGAAATTATACAAAATGAATATGAAAGAATATTAATTGGAAGTTTGGTTATATTAGCAGCTATAACAAAAAGAGTCCAAGTTCCATTTTCTTCATGATTACCAGCGGCTATAACAGCTCCAACTCATGTGTCTGCTTTAGTTCATTCTTCAACTTTAGTAACCGCAGGGGTATATTTATTAATTCAGTTTAATATTTTATTAGCAAATAGATGATTAGGCCAATTTTTATTATTATTTTCTGGGTTAACAATATTTATGGCGGGGTTAGGCGCTAATTTTGAATTTTATTTAAATTATCTACTTTAAGTCAACTTGGGTTAATAATGAGAATTTTATCTATAGGATTTTATAAGTTAGCAATATTTCATTTATTAACTCATGTATTATTTAAAGCTTTATTATTTATATGTGCTGGAGCAATTATTCATAATATAAATAACTCACAAGATATTCGGTTAATAGGGGGGTTGAGAATTTATATACCTTTAACTTCTGCTCTTTTTAACGTTTCTAATTTAGCTTTGTGTGGTATACCCTTTTTAGCTGGATTTTATTCAAAGGATTTAATTTTAGAAGTTGTAATAATTAGAAGCATTAATATATTTTATTTTTTTCTTTATTTTTTTTCTACCGGGTTGACTGTTTGTTATTCTTTTCGGTTAGTTTATTATTCAATAACAGGGGATTTAAGTTGTAGAAGTTTAAATATATTAAATGATGAAGGTTGAGTTATATTGCGAGGGATATAAGGCTTATTAATTATAAAAATTGTTGACATAGGCAGGAAGACACGGACACAGACAAACAGACAGACGACACAGGTAGGCAGACTCAGACAGACTGACACAGACAGACTGAGACAGACCGACAGACAGAGCCCCAAACAATCGGACACAAACAGGCGGACACAGACAACCCGACACGGACAGACAGACACAGCCACAAATAATCGGACACAAGCAGACGGACACAGACAAACCGACAAAGACAGACAGGCATATACAGACACAGACAGACGGACTCAGGCAGTCAGATACAGACAGACTGGCACACACACAGACAAGTGGACACAAACAGATGGACACTGACAATCGAACACAAACAGGCGGACACAGGCAGAAAGACAGGCACATACATACACAAACAGATGCACAGAGGCAAACAGTCGCCGGCAAACGGCCACAGACTGTCAGATTCGGAGAGAGATTCTAGACAGACACACACAGACAATCGGACACAAACAGACGGAAACAGACATACGGATACAAGCAGACGACCAAAGACACACAGACACACACAGACGGACACATTCAGACAGAACCAAAGAGACAAACAGTCGCCGGCAAACGGCCACAGACTGTCAGATTCGGAGAGACAGGCAAAGCTACACATCTAGACAGACATATACAGACAGACGGCCAAAGCTAGACGGATACAGGTCGACAGACAGACACTGAAAGACGGGAACAAAGAGACGGTCACAGAAAGACAGACACAGACTGACGGACACACACAGATGGACACAGACTGACAGACAAAAACAGACGGACACAGACTAACCGACACAGACAGAGAAACCCAATTAGAGAAACCCAGACAGAGAAACACAGACAGACTGACAAAGGTTTACAATCACAGACAGATATACACAGAGAGACTGACACAGACAGACAGAGACAGATAGACACAGGCAGACGAACACACACAGATGGACACATAAAGAAGTACAGACAGGAAGACACAGACAAAGACAATCGGATACAAACAGATGGACACAGACAATCGGACACAAACAGACAGACACACACGGACAGACACAGACACTCGGAGCAAACAGACAGACTGATACAGACAGACGGAAAGACAGGCACATTCAGCCACAGACCAACGGACACAGAAAGACGGTCTCACACAGACGGACACACACGGACGGAAACAGACAGAAAGACGGGAAGAAAGAGACGGTCACAGACAGACAAAGAGGCAGACTGACACACACAGACAGACGGACTCATGCAGACAGATACTGACAGACGGACAAAGGTAGACAGTCGCAGACACATACACAGACAGACTGACACAGACACAGACAGACGGACACAGACACATGGACACAGGCAGATGGCCACAGACAGACGGACACAGAACGAAGCACAGCCAAAAAGACACAGACAATCGGACACGAACAGACGGATACAGACATATAGCCACAGACAGACGGTCACAGACGGAATGACAGGCATATACAGACACAAGCAGACGCCCAAAAAGACACACAGACGGACACAAACAGACGGACACAGGCAGACGGACACAGGCAGACGGACACAGAAAGACGGGCACATACGGACACACAGGCACAGAGAATCGGACACAAGCAGACGCACACAGACAGACGGATACAGAAAGACGGACAAAGGCAGACAGACGTAGACAATCGGACACAAACAGACAGACACTACCAAACGGACACAGACTGACAGCCACAGACAATCGGACATAATCAGACGGACCCAAGCAGACAGATACAGACAGACAGACACAGACACGGACAAAGGTAGACAGATGGACATAGTTAAACAAACACTGGCAAACGGTCACAGACACAGACAGACGGACACAGACAGAAAGACGGGCAAATACAGAGACAGACAGACGGACACAGGTAGACAGGTACAGACATGCAGTAAAAGACAGACGGGAAAAGGTAGACAGACACCGACAGATGGACACAGGCGGACAGACAGAAAGATACAGACAGACAGACACAGACACACGGACAAAGGTAGACAGTCACAGACAGAGTGACATAGATAAACAGACACAGGCAAACGGTCACAGACACAGGCAGACGGGCAAATACAGACACAAACGTACTGACGTACACAGGTAGACAGACAGACCGACATAGGCAGGCAGACACAGACAGACTGACACAGACAAACAGACAGACGGACACAGACAGACTGAGATAGACCGACAGACACAGCCCCAAACAATCGGGCACAAACAGACGGACACAGACAAATCGACACTGACAGACGGACAGACATATACAGACACAGACAGACGGACTAAGGCAGACAGATACAGACAGACTGACACAGAAAGAAGCTCAGACAATAGATGGACACAGATCGACAAACAGACACTGCAAGACGGGAACAAAGAGACTGTCACGGACAGACAGACACAGACCGACGGACACAGGCAGACAGATACAGACAAACGGACAGACACAGATGGACACAGACTGACAGACACAAACAGACGGACACAGACAAACCGAGACAGACAGAGAAATACAGACAGACAGACAAAGGTTTACAGTCACAGACAGATATACACAGACAGACAGAGACAGATATACACAGGCAGACGAACACACACAGACGGATACAGAGAGAAGCACAGACAGGAAGACACATACAAAGACAATCGGAAAAAAACAGATGGACCCAGACAATCGGACACGGCAGACGGACGCAAGCAGACGGCCACAGACAGACAGATACACACGGACAGACACAGACACTCGGAGCAAACAGAGAGACTGTTGCAGACAGCCGGAAAGACAGGCACATACAGCCATAGACAAACGGACACAGAAAGACGGACACACACAAACGGACACACATAGACGAACACAGACAGAAAGACGGTAAGAAAGAGACGGTCATAGACAGACAAACACAAACAGGCAGACTGACACAGACAGACACACACAGACAATCGGACACAAACAGACCGAGACAAACAATCGGTCACAAACAGACGGAAACAGACATGCGGACACAAACAGACGGCCACAGACATACGGATACAAGCAGACGGCCAAAGACACACAGACACACACGGACGGACACATTCAGACAGAACCAAAGAGACGGAAACAGACTTACAGCCACAGACAGACGGACCCAGAAAGACGGATACAGAGGGACACAGACAGTCGGACACAAACAGACGGACACACACATAAAGACAGCCAAATACAGACATAGACAGAAGAAGACAGGCAGACAGACACAAACAGACGGACACAGACAGACACAGGCAGACGGACAGGCAGACAGAAAGACAGGCGAATACAGAGACAGACAGACGGACAGAAAGACACAGACAGACGGACAGGCATAGACAGACACAAGCAGACGGACTCATGCACACAGACACAGACACACAGAGAGACTGACACCGACAGACGGACACAGGCAGACTGACACAGACAGAAGGACACAGAAAGACGGACACAGAAAGACAGACACACACAGAAAACCGGACTCAAACAGATCGACACAGACTATCGGACACAAAAACACGGACACAGACAGACAGGCACAAACAGACACCGACAGACCGACACAGGCAGACACACACGGACAAAGGTAGACAGTCACTGACAGATGGACATAGCTAAACAGACACAGGCAAACGGTCACAGAGACAGCCACAGGCAGTCGGACATAAAAAGACAGACACAGGCAGACGGACACAGACAGAAAGACGGGCAAATACAGCCACAGACAAACGGACACAGGTAGACAGGTACAGACAGACAGATGGAAAAAGGTAGACAGTCACAGACAAATGGACACAGATGTACAGACAAAGGCAAATGAACACAGGTACAGACAGACCGTGACAAACAGACAGACTGACACAGGTACGCAGATATAGACAGACGGAAAGACACAGATTGACAGACAAAGATGGACACAATCAGACAGGCACTGACACACGGACACAGGCAGACATATACAGACAGACAGACGCAGACAGGAGGAAAAAGGTAGAAAGTTACAGACTGATGGACACAGAAAAATAGACACAGGCAATCGGCCACAGGTATAGACAGACCGTGTCAAACAGACACACGGGCAAAAATAAACAGACCTAGACATGCATATACACAATCATGGCCATAGACAGACGGACATAGGCAGGCAGACACAGACAGACACTGATATACTTTCTATACTTTTAAGTTTAGAATTTATTGTTCTTATTTTATTTTTTTTTATTATTTTTATATTTAAATATATTAAGTTACGAAAATTATTTTAGAAGGATCTTTACGATTATCAATTTTATTTTCAATAAGTCGAACTCATGGAAATGATTATTTTCAATCTTTTAGAATTATATAATGTTAAACTTAATTTTTTTTTAAATTTTTTTAAGCCCTCTTTGTTTTATAAATAATATATTTTGAATGGTACAGGTTATATTATTTTTTATTAGATTTGTTATATTATTAATAAATAATTTTTTAAATTATTGAACAAGTATTTCATATTTTTTAGGGGGGATATATTATCTAATGGGCTAATTTCGTTAAGTTTATGAATTTGTTCATTAATACTTACAGCAAGTGAAAGAGTTAATAAATATAATAATTATAAAAATTTATTTTTATTAAATATTGTTATATTAGTATTATTTTTAGTTTTAACTTTTAGAAGAATAAGATTATTTATATTTTATTTATTTTTTGAAAGAAGTTTAATTCCAACTTTATTTTTAATTTTAGGGTGAGGGTATCAACCAGAACGTTTACAAGCAAGGATTTATTTAATATTTTATATATTATTAGTTTCTTTACCGATATTAATTGGTATTTTTTATATAATAAATAAAATAGGAACAATAAATTTGTATTTAATAAATAATTTTATATTTAATTATGATTTATTATATTTTTGTATAATAAGTGCGTTTTTAGTAAAAATACCAATATTTTTAGTTCATTTATGATTGCCAAAAGCTCATGTTCAAGCACCTGTGTTAGGGTCAATAATTTTAGCAGGTATTATATTAAAGTTAGGAGGTTATGGTATATTGCGAGATATTAGAAGTATACAACTTATAAACTTAAAATATAGATTTCTTTGAATTAGAATTAGTTTAGTAGGAGGGGTTTAAGTTAGTTTAGTATGTTTACGCCAAACTGATTTAAAGGCTTTAATTGCGTATTCTTCTGTAGCTCATATAGGAATTGTATTAGCAGGGCTATTGACAATAAGACATTGAGGTTTATGTGGTTCTTATAGATTTATACTTGCTCATGGACTATGTTCATCAGAGTTATTTTGTTTAGTCAATATTTCTTATGAACGTTTAAGGAGACGAAGTTTATTAATTAATAAGGGTATATTAAATTTTATACCTGCTATAGCATTATGGTGATTTTTATTAAGATCAACAAATATAGCTGCTCCTCCTACACTAAATTTATTAGGAGAAATTTCATTAATTAATAGAATTGTTTCTTGGTCATGAATTTCAATAATTATATTATCTTTGTTATCTTTTTTAGAGCTGCTTATACCTTATAAAGAGTGAAACATGTATATTATGACTTTATTTAAATAGTGTAATAAAAATACTAATCTGTGGTGTTAGTCATATGATGAATTCACTTTAGATCATGAAATATATATAAATTTGTAGAATTAGATTTATTAATTTAATTTTTATTAGAATAACATGTTTTATTTTAAGATTAAGTTTTTTAATAAATGATAGTTTATTTTATTGAGTGAGAGGTAGTATCATTAAATTCGATTTCAATTGTTATAACTTTTTTATTTGATTGAATAAGTCTTTTATTTATATCTTTTGCTTTAATAATTGCTTCTTTAGTAATTTATTACAGAAAAGAGTATATAAGAAGAGATGTAAATATTAATCGATTTATTATATTAGTATTAATATTTGTTTTATCAATAATAATATTAATTATTAGTCCATATTTAATTAGAATTTTACTTGGATGGGATGGTTTAGGGTTGGTTTCATATTGTTTGGTGATTTATTTTCAAAATATTAAATCATAGAATGCTAAGATATTTACTGCTTTATCTAATCGTATTGGGGATGTGTCTCTATTAGCAATTGCTTGAATATTAAATTATGGAAGATGAAATTATGTATTTTAGTTAGTAATTATACAAAATGAATATGAAATAATATTAATTGGAAGTTTGGTTATATTAGCAGCTATAACAAAAAGAGTCAAAGTTCCATTTTCTTCATGATTACCAGCGGCTATAGCAGCTCCAACTCATGTGTCTGCTTTAGTTCATTCTTCAACTTTAGTAACCGCAGGGGTATATTTATCAATTCGGTTTAATATTTTATTTTCAAATAGATGATTAGGCCAATTTTTATTATTATTATCTGGGTTAACAATATTTATGGCGGGGTTAGGTGCTAATTTTGAATTTGATTTAAAAAAGATTATTGCTTTATCTACTTTAAGTCATTTTGGGTTAATAATGAGAATTTTATCTATAGGATTTTATAAGTTAGCAATGTTTCATTTATTAACTCATGTATTATTTAAAGCTTTATTATTTATATGTGCTGGAGCAATTATTCATAATATAAATAACTCACAAGATATTCGGTTAATAGGGGGTTGAGAATTTATATACCTTTAACTTCTGCTTGTTTTAACGTTTCTAATTTAGCTTTGTGTGGTATACCCTTTTTAGCTGGATTTTATTCAAAGGATTTAATTTTAGAAGTTGTAATAATTAGAAGCATTAATGTATTTTCTTTTTTTCTTTATTTTTTTCTACCGGGTTGACTGTTTGTTATTCTTTTCGGTTAGTTTATTATTCAATAACAGGGGACTTAAGTTGTAGAAGTTTAATCATATTAAATGATGAAGGTTGAGTTATATTGCGAGGGATATAAGGCTTATTAATTATAAATATTGTTGACATAGGCAGGCAGACACGGACACAGACAAACGTCTGTTTGTCAGACGGACACAGGTAGGCAGACTCAGACAACCCGACACGGACAGACAGACACAGCCACAAATAATCGGACACAAGCAGACGGACACAGAAAAACCGACAAAGGCAGACAGGCATATACAGACACAGACAGACGGACTCAGGCAGTCAGATACAGAAAGACTGGCACACACACAGACAAGTGGACACAAACAGACACAAACAGACGGACACAGGCAGATGGACACTGACAATCGGACACAAACAGACGGACACACACAGGCGGACACAGGCAGAAAGACAGGCACATACATACACAAACAGATGCACAGAGACAAACAGTCGCCGGCAAACGGCCACAGACTGTCAGATTCGGAGAGAGATTCTAGACAGACACACACAGACAATCGGACACAAACAGACGGAAACAGACATACGGATACAAGCAGACGGCCAAAGACACACAGACACACACGGACGGACACATTCAGACAGAACCAAAGAGACAAACAGTCGCCGGCAAACGGCCACAGACTGTCAGTTTCGGAGAGACAGGCAAAGCTACACATCTAGACAGACATATACAGACAGACGGCAAAATATAGACGGATACAGGTCGACAGACAGACACTGAAAGACGGGAACGAAGAGACGGTCACAGAAAGACAGACACAGACTGACGGACACACACAGATGGACACAGACTGACAGACAAAAACAGACGGACACAGACAAACCGACACAGACAGAGAAACCCAATTAGAGAAACCCAGACAGAGAAACACAGACAGACTGACAAAGGTTTACAATCACAGACAGATATACACAGAGAGACTGACACAGGCAGACAGAGACAGATAGACACAGGCAGACGAACACACACAGATGGACACATAAAGAAGCACAGACAATCGGATACAAACAGATGGACACAGACAATCGGACACAAACAGACAGACACACACGGACAGACACAGACACTCGGAGCAAACAGACACTGATACAGACAGACGGAAAGACAGGCACATTCAGCCACAGACCAACGGATACAGAAAGACCGTCTCACACAGACGGACACACACGGACGGAAACAGACAGAAAGACGGGAAGAAAGAGACGGTCACAGACAGACAAAGAGGCAGACTGACACACACAGACAGACGGACTCATGCAGACAGATACTGACAGACGAACAAAGGTAGACAGTCGCAGACACATACACTGACAGACTGACACAGACACAGACAGACGGACGCAGACACATGGACACAGGCAGATGGCCACAGACAGACGGACACAGAACGAAGCACAGCCAAAAAGACACAGACATACACACAGACAATCGGACACGAACAGACGGATACAGACATATAGCCACAGACAGACGGTCACAGACGGAATGACAGGCATATATCCTGCACAAGCAGACGCCCAAAAACACACACAGACGGACACAGGCAGACGGACACAGAAAGACGGGCACATACGGACACACAGGCACAGCGAATCAGACACAAGCAGACGCACACAGACAGAAAGACGGGCAAATACAGACACCGACAGATGGACACAGGCAGACAGACAGAAAGATACAGACAGACACACGGACAAAGGTAGACAGTCACAGACAGAGTGACAGAGATATACAGACACAGGCAAACGGTCACAGACCCAGGCAGACGGGCAAATACAGACACAAACTGACGTCACAGACAGATGGACACAAATAAACAGACACAGGTAAACGGCCACAGGTATAGACAGACCGTGACAAACAGACAGACAGGCAAGTATAGACAGACCTAGGCAGGCATAAACATACAAACGGACACAGACAGACACAGAAAGACGGAAATAAAGAGACGGTCGCAGACGGACAAACACAGACAGACGGACATAGGCGGCAGACACAGACACAGACAGACTGACACAGACAAACAGACAGACGGACACAGGTAGGCGGACTCATACAGACTGACACAGACAGACTGAGATAGACCGACAGACACAGCCCCAAACAATCGGGCACAAACAGACGGACACAGACAAATCGACACCGACAGACGGACAGACATATACAGACACAGACAGACAGACTAATGCAGACAGATACAGACAGACTGACACAGAAAGAAGCTCAGACAATAGACGTACACAGATCGAAAGACAGACACTGCAAGACGGGAACAAAGAAACGGTCACAGACAGACAGACACAGACCGACGGACACAGGCAGACGGACACAGAAAGACGGACAAAGGCAGACAGACGTAGACAATCGGACTCAAACAGACAGACACTACCAAACGGACACAGACTGACAGCCACAGACAATCGGACATAATCAGACGGGGCCAAGCAGACAGATACAGACAGACAGACACAGACACACGGACAAAGGTAGACAAATGGACATAGTTAAACAGACACAGGCAAACGGTCACAGACACAGGCAGACGGACACAGACAGAAAGACGGGCAAAGACAGAGACAGACAGACGGACACAGGTAGACAGGTACAGACGGGAAAAGGTAGACAGACACCGACAAATGGACACAGGCGGACAGACAGACAGACACAGACACACGGACAAAGGTAGACAGTCACAGACAAATGGACACAGATGTACAGACAAAGGCAAATGAACACAGGTACAGATAGACCGTGACAAACAGACAGACTGACACAGGTACACAGATATAGACAGACGGAAAGACACAGATTGACATAGACTGACAGACAAAGATGGACACAATCAGACAGGCGCTGACACAAGGTAGAAAGTCACAGACTGATGGACACAGAAAAATAGACAAATAGGCAATCGGCCACAGGTATAGACAGACCGTGTCAAACAGACACACGGGCAAAAATAAACAGACCTAGACATGCATATACAGAATCATGGCCATAGACAGACGGACATAGGCAGGCAGACACAGACAGACACTGATATACAGATAAACACAAATCACCACAGGTACAGATACAGACACAGACAATCGGACTCAGACACAGACAATCGGACTCAGACACAGACAGACGGAAAAAGGTAGACAGTCACAGACAAATGGACACAGATATACAGACACAGGCAAATGACCACAGGTACAGACAGATTATAATTTTGTATTGAAGTTTATCTGCGATTTTATTTAGTTTTGGGTTATTTTGTTTTGTGTCAAATCGTAAGCATTTACTTTCTATACTTTTAAGTTTAGAATTTATTGTTCTTATTTTATTTTTTTTTTATTATTTTTATATTTAATAATATATTAAAATGAAAATTATTTTAGAATGATATTTTAAACTTTTAGTGTATGTGAAGGAGCTTTAGGATTATCAATTTTAGTTTCAATAAGTCGAACTCATGGAAATGATTATTTTCAATCTTTTAGAATTATATAATGTTAAAATTAATTTTTTTTTAAATTTTTTAAGCCCTCTTTGTTTTATAAATAATATATTTTGAATGGTACAGGTTATATTATTTTTTATTAGATTTGTTATATTATTAATAAATAATTTTTTAAATTATTGATCAAGTATTTCATATTTTTCAGGGGGGATATGTTATCTTATGGGCTAATTTCGTTAAGTTTATGAATTTGTTCATTAATACTTATAGCAAGTGAAAGAGTAAATAAATATAATAATTATAAAAATTTATTTTTATTAAATATTGTTATATTAGTATTATTATTAGTTTTAACTTTTAGAAGAATAAGATAATTTAAATTTTATTTATTTTTTGAAAGAAGATTAATTCCAACTTTATTTTTAATTTTAGGGTGAGGGTATCAACCAGAACGTTTACAAGCGGGGATTTATTTATTATTTTATACATTATTAGTTTCTTTACCGATATTAATTGGTATTTTTTATATAAATCAAATAAAATAGGAACAATAAAATTTTATTTAATAAATAATTTTATATTTAATTATGATTTATTATATTTTTGTATAATAAGTGCGTTTTTAGTAAAAATACCAATATTTTTAGTTCATTTATGATTGCCAAAAGCTCATGTTGAAGCACCTGTGTCAGGGTCAATAATTTTAGCAGGTATTATATTAAAGTTAGGAGGTTATGGTTATTAGAAGTATACAACTTATAAACTAAAAATATAGATTTCTTTGAATTAGAATTGGTTTAGTAGGAGGGGTTTTAGTTAGTTTAGTATGTTTACGCCAAACTGATTTAAAGGCTTTAATTGCGTATTCTTCTGTAGCTCATATAGGAATTGTATTAGCAGGGCTATTGACAATAAGACATTGAGGTTTATGTGGTTCTTATAGATTAATACTTGCTCATGGACTATGTTCATCAGAGTTATTTTGTTTAGTCAATATTTCTTATGAACGTTTAAGGAGACGAAGTTTATTTATTAATAAGGGTATATTAAATTTTATACCTGCTATAGCATTATGGTGATTTTTATTAAGATCAACAAAAATAGCTGCTCCTCCTACACTAAATTTATTAGGAGAAATTTCATTAATTAATAGAATTGTTTCTTGGTCATGAATTTCAATAATTATATTATCTTTGTTATCTTTTTTAGAGCTGCTTATACCTTATAAAGAGTGAAACATGTATATTATGACTATTTAAATAGTGTAAGAAAAATACTAATTTGTGGTGTTAGTCATATGATGAATTCACTTTAGATCATGAAATATATATAAATTTGTAGAATTAGATTTATTAATTTAATTTTTATTAGAATAACATGTTTTATTTTAAGATTAAGTTTTTTAATAAATGATAGTTTATTTTATTGAGGTAGTATCATTAAATTCGATTTCAATTGTTATAACTTTTTTATTTGATTGAATAAGTCTTTTATTTATATCTTTTGCTTTAATAATTGCTTCTTTAGTAATTTATTACAGAAAAGAGTATATAAGAAGAGATGTAAATATTAATCGATTTATTATATTAGTATTAATATTTGTTTTATCAATAATAATATTAATTATTAGTCCATATTTAATTAGAATTTTACTTGGATGGGATGGTTTAGGGTTGGTTTCATATTGTTTGGTGATTTATTTTCAAAATATTAAATCATAGAATGCTAAGATATTTACTGCTTTATCTAATCGTATTGGGGATGTGTCTCTATTATTAGCAATTGCTTGAATATTAAATTATGGAAGATGAAATTATGTACTTTATTTAGAAATTATACAAAATGAATATGAAATAATATTAATTGGAAGTTTGGTTATATTAGCAGCTATAACAAAAAGAGTCCAAGTTCCATTTTCTTCATGATTACCAGCGGCAGATAGACAGACACAGGTCGACAGACAGACACTGAAAGACGGGAACAAAGAGACGGTCACAGACAGACAGACACAGGCCGACGGACGCAGGCACAAAGATACAGACAAACGGACAGACATAGATGGACACAGACTGACAGACACAAACATACGGACACAGACTAACCGACACAGACATAGAAACCCAGACAGAGAAACACAGACAGACGGACAAATGTTTAGAGTCACAGACAGATATACACAGAGACTGACACGGACAGACAGAGACAGATAGACACAGGCAGACGAACACACACAGATGGACACATAAAGAAGCACAGACAGGAAGACACAGACAAAGACAATCGGATACAAACAGATGGACACAGACAATCGGACACAAACAGACAGACACACACGGACAGACACAGACACTCGGAGCAAACAGACAGACTGATACAGACAGACGGAAAGACAGGCACATTCACCCACAGACCAACGGACACAGAAAGACGGTCTCACAAAGACGGACACACACGGACGAAAACAGACAGAAAGACGGGAAGAAAGAGACGGTCACAGACAGACAAAGAGGCAGACTGACACAGACAGACACACACAGACAGACGGACTCAAGCAGACAGATACTGACAGACGGACAAAGGTAGACAGTCGCAGACACATACACAGACAGACTGACACAGACACAGATATACGGACGCAGACACATGGACACAGGCAGATGGCCACAGACAGACGGACACAGAACGAAGCACAGCCAAAAAGACACAGACATACACACAGACAATCGTCACAGACGGAATGACAGGCATATACAGACACAAGCAGACGCCCAAAAACACACACAGACGGACGCAAACAGACGGACACAGGCAGACGGACACAGAAAGACGGATACAGAAAGACGGACAAAGGCAGACAGACGTAGACAATCGGACACAAACAGACAGACACTACCAGACGGACACAGACTGACAGCCACAGACAATCGGACATAATCAGACGGACCCAAGCAGACAGATACAGACAGACAGACACAGACACACGGACAAAGGTAGACAGATGGACATAGATAAACAAACACTGACAAACGGTCACAGACGCAGGCAGACGGACACAGACAGAAAGACGGGCAAATATAGAGACAGACAGGCGGACACAGGTAGACAGGTACAGACATGCAGTAAAAGACAGACGGGAAAAGGTAGACAGACACCGACAGATGGACACAGGCAGACAGACAGAAAGATACAGACAGACAGACACAGACACGCGGATAAAGGTAGACAATCACAGACAGAGTGACATAGATAAACAGACACAGGCAAACGGTCACAGGCACAGGCAGACGGGCAAAAACAGACACAAACTGACGTACACAGGTAGACAGGTACAGACATACAGTCAAAGACAGACGGGAAAAGGTAGACAGTCACAGACAGATGGACACAAATAAACAGACACAGGTAAACGGCCACAGGTACAGACAGACCGTGACAAACAGACAGACAGGCAAGTATAGACAGACTTAGGCAGGCATATACATACAAACGGACACAGACAGACACAGAAAGACGGAAATAAAGAGACGGTCGCAGACGGACAAACACAGACAGACGGACCCGGAAAGACGGATACAGAGGGACACAGACAGTCGGACACAAACAGACGGACACACACATAAAGACAGCCAAATACAGAAATAGACAGAAGAAGACAGGCAGACAGACACAAACAGACGGACACAGGCAGACAGACACAAACAGACGGACACAGACAGACAGACACAGGCAGACGGACAGGCAGACAGAAAGACGGGCGAATACAGAGACAGACAGACGGACAGAAAGACACAGACAGACGGACAGGCATAGACAGACACAAACAGACGGACTCATGCACACAGACACAAACACACAGAGAGACTGACACCGACAGACGGACACAGGCAGACTGACACAGACAGAAGGACACAGAAAGACGGACACAGACAGACAGACACACACAGAAAACCGGACTCAAACAGATCGACACAGACTATCGGACACAAAAACACGGACACAGACAGACAGGCACAAACAGACACCGACAGACCGACACAGGCAGACACACACGGACAAAGGTAGACAGTCACTGACAGATGGACATAGCTAAACAGACACAGGCAAACGGTCACAGAGACAGCCACAGGCAGTCGGACATAAAAAGACAGACACAGGCAGACGGACACAGACAGAAAGACGGGCAAATACAGCCACAGACTAACGGACACAGGGAGACAGGTACAGACAGACAGACGGAAAAAGGTAGACAGTCACAGACAAATGGACACAGATGTACAGACAAAGGCAAATGAACACAGGTGCAGACAGACCGTGACAAACAGACAGACTGACACAGGTACGCAGATATAGACAGACGGAAAGACACAGATTGACACAGACTGACAGACAAAGATGGACACAATCAGACAGGCACTGACACACGGACACAGGCAGACATATACAGACAGACAGACACAGACAGGCGGAAAAAGGTAGAAAGTCACAGACTAGACACAGAAAAATAGACACAGGCAATCGGCCATAGGTATAGTCAGACCGTGTCAAACAGACACACGGGCAAAAATAAACAGACCTAGACATGCATATACAGAATCATGGCCATAGACAGACGGACATAGGCAGGCAGACACAGACAGACACTGATATACAGAGAAACACAAATCACCACAGGTACAGATACAGACACAGACAATCGGACTCAGACACTGACAATCGGACTCAGACACAGACAGACGGAAAAAGGTAGACAGTCACAGACAAATGGACACAGATATACAGACACAAGCAAATGACCACAGGTACAGACAGATTATAATTTTGTATTGAAGTTTACCTGTGATTTTATTTAGTTTTGGGTTATTTTGCTTTGTGTCAAATCGTAAGCATTTACTTTCTATACTTTTAAGTTTAGAATTTATTGTTCTTATTTTGTTTTTTTTTTGTATTTTTATATTTAAATATATTAAGTTATTAAAATTATTTTAGAATGATATTTTTAACTTTTAGTGTATGTGAAGGAGCTTTAGGATTATCAATTTTAGTTTCAATAAGTCGAACTCATGGAAATGATTATTTTCAATCTTTTAGAATTATATAACGTTAAAATTAATTTTTTTTTTAATTTTTTTAAGCTCTCTTTGTTTTATAAATAATATATTTTGAATGGTACATGTTATATTATTTTTTATTAGATTTGTTATATTATTAATAAATAATTTTTTAAATTATTGAACAAGTATTTCATATTTTTTAGGGTGTCTATATTATCTTATGGGCTAATTTCGTTAAGTTTATGAATTTGTTCATTAATACTTACAGCAAGTGAAAGAGTTAATAAATATAATAATTATAAAAATTTATTTTTATTAAATATTGTTATATTAGTATTATTTATATTTTATTTATTTTTTGAAAGAAGTTTAATTCCAACTTTATTTTTAATTTTAGGGTGAGGGTATCAACCAGAACGTTTACAAGCGGGGATTTATTTATTATTTTATACATTATTAGTTTCTTTACCGATATTAATTGGTATTTTTTATATAATAAATAAAATAGGAACAATAACTTTTTATTTAATAAATAATTTTATATTTAATTATGATTTATTATATTTTTGTATAATAAGTGCGTTTTTAGTAAAAATACCAATATTTTTAGTTCATTTATGATTGCCAAAAGCTCATGTTGAAGCACCTGTGTCAGGGTCAATAATTTTAGCAGGTATTATATTAAAGTTAGGAGGTTATGGTCTATTGCGAGTTATTAGAAGTATACAACTTATAAACTTAAAATATAGATTTCTTTGAATTAGAATTGGTTTAGTAGGAGGGGTTTTAGTTAGTTTAGTATGTTTACGCCAAACTGATTTAAAGGCTTTAATTGCGTATTCTTCTGTAGCTCATATAGGAATTGTATTAGCAGGGCTATTGACAATAAGACATTGAGGTTTATGTGGTTCTTATAGATTAATACTTGCTCATGGACTATGTTCATCAGAGTTATTTTGTTTAGTCAATATTTCTTATGAACGTTTAAGGAGACGAAGTTTATTTATTAATAAGGGTATATTAAATTTTATACCTGCTATAGCATTATGGTGATTTTTATTAAGATCAACAAAAATAGCTGCTCCTCCTACACTAAATTTATTAGGAGAAATTTCATTAATTAATAGAATTGTTTCTTGGTCATGAATTTCAATAATTATATTATCTTTGTTATCTTTTTTAGAGCTGCTTATACCTTATAAAGAGTGAAACATGTATATTATGACTATTTAAATAGTGTAAGAAAAATACTAATTTGTGGTGTTAGTCATATGATGAATTCACTTTAGATCATGAAATATATATAAATTTGTAGAATTAGATTTATTAATTTAATTTTTATTAGAATAACATGTTTTATTTTAAGATTAAGTTTTTTAATAAATGATAGTTTATTTTATTGAGGTAGTATCATTAAATTCGATTTCAATTGTTATAACTTTTTTATTTGATTGAATAAGTCTTTTATTTATATCTTTTGCTTTAATAATTGCTTCTTTAGTAATTTATTACAGAAAAGAGTATATAAGAAGAGATGTAAATATTAATCGATTTATTATATTAGTATTAATATTTGTTTTATCAATAATAATATTAATTATTAGTCCATATTTAATTAGAATTTTACTTGGATGGGATGGTTTAGGGTTGGTTTCATATTGTTTGGTGATTTATTTTCAAAATATTAAATCATAGAATGCTAAGATATTTACTGCTTTATCTAATCGTATTGGGGATGTGTCTCTATTATTAGCAATTGCTTGAATATTAAATTATGGAAGATGAAATTATGTACTTTATTTAGAAATTATACAAAATGAATATGAAATAATATTAATTGGAAGTTTGGTTATATTAGCAGCTATAACAAAAAGAGTCCAAGTTCCATTTTCTTCATGATTACCAGCGGCTATAGCAGCTCCAACTCATGTGTCTGCTTTAGTTCATTCTTCAACTTTAGTAACAGCAGGGGTATATTTATTAATTCGGTTTAATATTTTATTTTCAAATAGATGATTAGGCCAATTTTTATTATTATTATCTGGGTTAACAATATTTATGGCGGGGTTAGGTGCTAATTTTGAATTTGATTTAAGACATTGAGGTTTATGTGGTTCTTATAGATTAATACTTGCTCATGGACTATGTTCATCAGAGTTATTTTGTTTAGTCAATATTTCTTATGAACGTTTAAGGAGACGAAGTTTATTTATTAATAAGGGTATATTAAATTTTATACCTGCTATAGCATTATGGTGATTTTTATTAAGATCAACAAAAATAGCTGCTCCTCCTACACTAAATTTATTAGGAGAAATTTCATTAATTAATAGAATTGTTTCTTGGTCATGAATTTCAATAATTATATTATCTTTGTTATCTTTTTTAGAGCTGCTTATACCTTATAAAGAGTGAAACATGTATATTATGACTATTTAAATAGTGTAAGAAAAATACTAATTTGTGGTGTTAGTCATATGATGAATTCACTTTAGATCATGAAATATATATAAATTTGTAGAATTAGATTTATTAATTTAATTTTTATTAGAATAACATGTTTTATTTTAAGATTAAGTTTTTTAATAAATGATAGTTTATTTTATTGAGGTAGTATCATTAAATTCGATTTCAATTGTTATAACTTTTTTATTTGATTGAATAAGTCTTTTATTTATATCTTTTGCTTTAATAATTGCTTCTTTAGTAATTTATTACAGAAAAGAGTATATAAGAAGAGATGTAAATATTAATCGATTTATTATATTAGTATTAATATTTGTTTTATCAATAATAATATTAATTATTAGTCCATATTTAATTAGAATTTTACTTGGATGGGATGGTTTAGGGTTGGTTTCATATTGTTTGGTGATTTATTTTCAAAATATTAAATCATAGAATGCTAAGATATTTACTGCTTTATCTAATCGTATTGGGGATGTGTCTCTATTATTAGCAATTGCTTGAATATTAAATTATGGAAGATGAAATTATGTACTTTATTTAGAAATTATACAAAATGAATATGAAATAATATTAATTGGAAGTTTGGTTATATTAGCAGCTATAACAAAAAGAGTCCAAGTTCCATTTTCTTCATGATTACCAGCGGCTATAGCAGCTCCAACTCATGTGTCTGCTTTAGTTCATTCTTCAACTTTAGTAACAGCAGGGGTATATTTATTAATTCGGTTTAATATTTTATTTTCAAATAGATGATTAGGCCAATTTTTATTATTATTATCAGGGTTAACAATATTTATGGCGGGGTTAGGTGCTAATTTTGAATTTGATTTAAAAAAGATTATTGCTTTATCTACTTTAAGTCAACTTGGGTTAATAATGAGAATTTTATCTATAGGATTTTATAAGTTAGCAATGTTTCATTTATTAACTCATGTATTATTTAAAGCTTTATTATTTATATGTGCTGGAGCAATTATTCATAATATAAATAACTCAAAAGATATTCGGTTAATAGGGGGTTGAGAATTTATATACCTTTAACTTCTGCTTGTTTTAACGTTTCTAATTTAGCTTTGTGTGGTATACCCTTTTTAGCTGGATTTTATTCAAAGGATTTAATTTTAGAAGTTGTAATAATTAGAAGCATTAATATATTTTCTTTTTTTCTTTATTTTTTTTCTACCGGGTTGACTGTTTGTTATTCTTTTCGGTTAGTTTATTATTCAATAACAGGGGACTTAAGTTGTAGAAGTTTAATCATATTAAATGATGAAGGTTGAGTTATATTGCGAGGGATATAAGGCTTATTAATTATAAATATTGTTGACATAGGCAGGCAGACACGGACACAGACAAACGTCTGTTTGTCAGACGGACACAGGTAGGCAGACTCAGACAACCCGACACGGACAGACAGACACAGCCACAAATAATCGGACACAAGCAGACGGACACAGACAAACCGACAAAGGCAGACAGGCATATACAGACACACACAGACGGACTCAGGCAGTCAGATACAGAAAGACTGGCACACACACAGACAAGTGGACACAAATAGATGGATACTGACAATCGGACACAAACAGACGGACACAGGCAGATGGACACTGACAATCGGACACAAACAGACGGACACACACAGGCGGACACAGGCAGAAAGACAGGCACATACATACACAAACAGATGCACAGAGACAAACAGTCGCCGGCAAACGGCCACAGACTGTCAGATTCGGAGAGAAATTCTAGACAGACACACACAGACAATCGGACACAAACAGACGGAAACAGACATACGGATACAAGCAGACGGCCAAAGACACACGGACACACACGGACGGACACATTCAGACAGAACCAAAGAGACAAACAGTCGCCGGCAAACGGCCACAGACTGTCAGTTTCGGAGAGACAGGCAAAGCTACACATCTAGACAGACATATACAGACAGACGGCAAAATATAGACGGATACAGGTCGACAGACAGACACTGAAAGACGGGAACAAAGAGACGGTCACAGAAAGACAGACACAAACTGACGGACACACACAGATGGACACAGACTGACAGACAAAAACAGACGGACACAGACAAACCGACACAGACAGAGAAACCCAATTAGAGAAACCCAGGCAGAGAAACACAGACAGACTGACAAAGGTTTACAATCACAGACAGATATACACAGAGAGACTGACACAGACAGACAGAGACAGATAGACACAGGCAGACGAACACACACAGATGGACACATAAAGAAGCACAGACAATCGGATACAAACAGATGGACACAGACAATCGGACACAAACAGACAGACACACACGGACAGACACAGACACTCGGAGCAAACAGACAGACTGATACAGACAGACGGAAAGACAGGCACATTCAGCCACAGACCAACGGATACAGAAAGACGGTCTCACACAGACGGACACACACGGACGGAAACAGACAGAAAGACTGGAAGAAAGAGACGGTCACAGACAGACAAAGAGGCAGACTGACACACACAGACAGACGGACTCATGCAGACAGATACTGACAGACGGACAAAGGTAGACAGTCGCAGACACATACACAGACACAGACAGACGGACGCAGACACATGGACATAGGCAGATGGCCACAGAAAGACGGACACAGAACGAAGCACAGCCAAAAAGACACAGACATACACACAGACAATCGGACACGAACAGACGGATACAGACATATAGCCACAGACAGACGGTCACAGACGGAATGACAGGCATATATCCTGCACACGCAGACGCCCAAAAACACACACAGACGGACACAGAAAGACGGGCACATACGGACACACAGGCACAGCGAATCGGACACAAGCAGACGCACACAGACAGAAAGACGGGCAAATACAGACACCGACAGATGGACACAGGCAGACAGACAGAAAGATACAGACAGACACACGGACAAAGGTAGACAGTCACAGACAGAGTGACAGAGATATACAGACACAGGCAAACGGTCACAGACCCAGGCAGACGGGCAAATACAGACACAAACTGACGTACACAGGTAGACAGGTACAGACATACAGTCAAAGACAGACGGGAAAAGGTAGACAGTCACAGACAGATGGACACAAATAAACAGACACAGGTAAACGGCCACAGGTATAGACAGACCGTGACAAACAGACAGACAGGCAAGTATAGACAGACCTAGACAGGCATAAACATACAAACGGATACAGACAGACACAGAAAGACGGAAATAAAGAGACGGTCGCAGACGGACAAACACAGACAGACGGACATAGGCGGCAGACACAGACACAGACAGACTGACACAGACAAACAGACAGACGGACACAGGTAGGCGGACTCATACAGACTGACACAGACAGACTGAGATAGACCGACAGACACAGCCCCAAACAATCGGGCACAAACAGACGGACACAGACAAATCGACACCGACAGACGGACAGACATATACAGACACAGACAGACAGACTAATGCAGACAGATACAGACAGACTGACACAGAAAGAAGCTCAGACAATAGACGTACACAGATCGAAAGACAGACACTGCAAGACGGGAACAAAGAAACGGTCACAGACAGACAGACACAGACCGACGGACACAGGCAGACGGACACAGAAAGACGGACAAAGGCAGACAGACGTAGACAATCGGACACAAACAGACAGACACTACCAAACGGACACAGACTGACAGCCACAGACAATCGGACATAATCAGACGGAGCCAAGCAGACAGATACAGACAGACAGACACAGACACACGGACAAAGGTAGACAAATGGACATAGTTAAACAGACACAGATTCGGAGAGAGATTCTAGACAGACACACACAGACAATCGGACACAAACAGACGGAAACAGACATACGGATACAAGCAGACGGCCAAAGACACACAGACACACACGGACGGACACATTCAGACAGAACCAAAGAGACAAACAGTCGCCTGCAAACGGCCACAGACTGTCAGTTTCGGAGAGACAGGCAAAGCTACACATCTAGACAGACATATACAGACAGACGGCAAAATATAGACGGATACAGGTCGACAGACAGACACTGAAAGACGGGAACAAAGAGACGGTCACAGAAAGACAGACACAAACTGACGGACACACACAGATGGACACAGACTGACAGACAAAAACAGACGGACACAGACAAACCGACACAGACAGAGAAACCCAATTAGAGAAACCCAGGCAGAGAAACACAGACAGACTGACAAAGGTTTACAATCACAGACAGATATACACAGAGAGACTGACACAGACAGATAGACACAGGCAGACGAACACACACAGATGGACACATAAAGAAGCACAGATAATCGGATACAAACAGATGGACACAGACAATCGGACACAAACAGACAGACACACACGGACAGACACACACGGACAGACACAGACACTCGGCAAACAGACAGACTGATACAGACAGACGGAAAGACAGGCACATTCAGCCACAGACCAACGGATACAGAAAGACGGTCTCACACAGACGGACACACACGGACGGAAACAGACAGAAAGACGGGAAGAAAGAGACGGTCACAGACAGACAAAGAGGCAGACTGACACACACAGACAGACGGACTCATGCAGACAGATACTGACAGACGGACAAAAGTAGACAGTCGCAGACACATACACAGACAGACTGACACAGACACAGACAGACGGACGCAGACACATGGACACAGGCAGATGGCCACAGACAGACGGACACAGAACGAAGCACAGCCAAAAAGACACAGACATACACACAGACAATCGGACACGAACAGACGGATACAGACATATAGCCACAGACAGACGGTCACAGACGGAATGACAGGCATATACAGACACAAGCAGACGCCCAAAAACACACACAGACGGACACAGGCAGACGGACACAGAAAGACGGGCACATACGGACACACAGGCACAGCGAATCGGACACAAGCAGACGCACACAGACAGAAAGACGGGCAAATACAGACACCGACAGATGGACACAGGCAGACAGACAGAAAGATACAGACAGACACACGGACAAAGGTAGACAGTCACAGACAGAGTGACAGAGATATACAGACACAGGCAAACGGTCACAGACCCAGGCAGACGGGCAAATACAGACACAAACTGACGTACACAGGTAGGCAGATACAGACATACAGTCAAAGACAGACGGGAAAAGGTAGACAGTCACAGACAGATAGACACAAATAAACAGACACAGGTAAACGGCCACAGGTACAGACAGACCGTGACAAACAGACAGACAGGCAAGTATAGACAGACCTAGGCAGGCATAAACATACAAACGGACACAGACAGACACAGAAAGACGGAAATAAAGAGACGGTCGCAGACGGACAAACACAGACAGACGGACATAGGCGGCAGACACAGACAGACTGACACAGACAAACAGACAGACGGACACAGGTAGGCGGACTCATACAGACTGACACAGACAGACTGAGATAGACCGACAGACACAGCCCCAAACAATCGGGCACAAACAGACGGACACAGACAAATCGACACTGACAGACGGACAGACATATACAGACACAGACAGACAGACTAATGCAGACAGATACAGACAGACTGACACAGAAAGAAGCTCAGACAATAGACGTACACAGATCGAAAGACAGACACTGCCAGACGGGAACAAAGAAACGGTCAGAGACAGACAGACACAGACCGACGGACACAGGCAGACGGACACAGAAAGACGGGCACATACGGACACACAGGCACAGAGAATCGGACATAAACAGACGGATACAGAAAGACGGACAAAGGCAGACAGACGTAGACAATCGGACACAAACAGACAGACACTACCAAACGGACACAGACTGACAGCCACAGACAATCGGACATAATCAGACGGACCCAAGCAGACAGATACAGACAGACAGACACAGACACACGGACAAAGGTAGACAAATGGACATAGTTAAACAGACACAGGCAAACGGTCACAGACACAGGCAGACGGACACAGACAGAAAGACGGGCAAATACAGAGACAGACAGACGGACACAGGTAGACAGGTACAGACGGAAAAAGGTAGACAGACACCGACAGATGGACACAGGCGGACAGACAGAAAGATACAGACAGACAGACACAGACACACGGACAAAGGTAGACAGTCACAGACAAATGGACACAGATGTACAGACAAAGGCAAATGAACACAGGTACAGATAGACCGTGACAAACAGACAGACTGACACAGGTACGCAGATATAGACAGACGGAAATTCACAGATTGAGATAGACTGACAGACAAAGATGGACACAATCAGACAGGCGCTGACACAAGGTAGAAAGTCACAGACTGATGGACACAGAAAAGTAGACACAGGCTATCGGCCACAGGTATAGACAGACCGTGTCAAACAGACATACGGGCAAAAATAAACAGACCTAGACATGCATATACAGAATCATGGCCATAGACAGACGGACATAGGCAGGCAGACACAGACACACACTGATATACAGATAAACACAAATCACCACAGGTACAGGTACAGACACAGACAATCGGACTCAGACACAGACAATCGGACTCAGACACAGACAATCGGACTCAGACACAGACAATCGGACTCAGACACAGACAATCGGACTCAGACACAGACAGAATGAAAAAGGTAAACAGTCACAGACAAATGGACACAGATATACAGACACGGCAAATGACCACAGGTACAGACAGATTATAATTTTGTATTGAAGTTTACCTGCGATTTTATTTAGTTTTGGGTTATTTTGTTTTGTGTCAAATCGTAAGCATTTACTTTCTATACTTTTAAGTTTAGAATTTATTGTTCTTATTTTATTTTTTTTTATTATTTTTATATTTAAATATATATTAAAATGAAAATTATTTTAGAATGATATTTTAAACTTTTAGTGTATGTGAAGGAGCTTTAGGATTATCAATTTTAGTTTCAATAAGTCGAACTCATGGAAATGATTATTTTCAATCTTTTAGAATTATATAATGTTAAAATTAATTTTTTTTTAAATTTTTTTATTTATTTTATAAATAATATATTTTGAATGGTACAGGTTATATTATTTTTTATTAGATTTGTTATATTATTAATAAATAATTTTTTAAATTATTGAACAAGTATTTCATATTTTTAGGGGGGATATGTTATCTTATGGGCTAATTTCGTTAAGTTTATGAATTTGTTCATTAATACTTATAGCAAGTGAAAGAGTAAATAAATATAATAATTATAAAAATTTATTTTTATTAAATATTGTTATATTAGTATTATTTTTAGTTTTAACTTTTAGAAGAATAAGATAATTTATATTTTATTTATTTTTTAAAAGAAGTTTAATTCCAACTTTATTTTTAATTTTAGGGTGAGGGCATCAACCAGAACGTTTACAAGCGGGGATTTATTTATTATTTTATACATTATTAGTTTCTTTACCGATATTAATTGGTATTTTTTATATAAATCAAATAAAATAGGAACAATAAATTTTTATTTAATATATAATTTTATATTTAATTATGATTTATTATATTTTTGTATAATAAGTGCGTTTTTAGTAAAAATACCAATATTTTTAGTTAATTTATGATTGCCAAAAGCTCATGTTTAAGCACCTGTGTCAGGGTCAATAATTTTAGCAGGTATTATATTGAAGTTAGGAGGTTATGGTCTATTGCGAGTTATTAGAAGTATACAACTTATAAACTTAAAATATAGATTTCTTTGAATTAGAATTGGATTAGTAGGAGGGGTTTTAGTTAGTTTAGTATGTTTACACCAAACTGATTTAAAGGCTTTAATTGCGTATTCTTCTGTAGCTCATATAGGAATTGTATTAGCAGGGCTATTGACAATAAGACATTGAGGTTTATGTGGTTCTTATAGATTAATACTTGCTCATGGACTGTGTTCATCAGAGTTATTTTGTTTAGCCAATATTTCTTATGAACGTTTAAGGAGACGAAGTTTATTAATTAATAAGGGTATATTAAATTTTATACCTGCTATAGCATTATGGTGATTTTTATTAAGATCAGCAAATGTAGCTGCTCCTCCTACACTTAATTTATTAGGAGAAATTTCATTAATTAATAGAATTGTTTCTTGGTCATGAATTTCAATAATTATATTATCTTTGTTATCTTTTTTAGAGCTGCTTATACCTTATAAAGAGTGAAACATGTATATTATGACTTTATTTAAATAGTTTAATAAAAATAATATTTTGTGGTGTTAGTGATATGATAAATTCACTTTAGATCATGAAATATATATAAATTTGTAGAATTAGATTTATTAATTTAATTTTTATTAGAATATCGTGTTTTATTTTAAGATTAAATTTTTTAATAAATGATAGTTTATTTTATTGAGTGAGAGGTAGTATCATTAAATTCGATTTCAATTGTTATAACTTTTTTATTTGATTGAATAAGTCTTTTATTTATATCTTTTGCTTTAATAATTGCTTCTTTAGTAATTTATTACAGAAAAGAGTATATAAGAAGAGATGTAAATATTAATCGATTTATTATATTAGTATTAATATTTGTTTTATCAATAATAATATTAATTATTAGTCCATATTTAATTAGAATTTTACTTGGATGGTATGGTTTAGCGTTGGTTTCATATTGTTTGGTGATTTATTTTCAAAATATTAAATCATAGAATGCTAAGATATTTACTGCTTTATCTAATCGTATTGGGGATGTGTCTCTATTATTAGCAATTGCTTGAATATTAAATTATGGAAGATGAAATTATGTACTTTATTTAGAAATTATACAAAATGAATATGAAATAATATTAATTGGAAGTTTGGTTATATTAGCAGCTATAACAAAAAGAGCCCAAGTTCCATTTTCTTCATGATTACCAGCGGCTATAGCAGCTCCAACTCCTGTGTCTGCTTTAGTTCATTCTTCAACTTTAGTAACAGCAGGGGTATATTTATTAATTCGGTTTAATATTTTATTAGCAAATAGATGATTAGGCCAATTTTTATTATTATTTTCTGGGTTAACAATATTTATGGCGGGGTTAGGCGCTAATTTTGAATTTGATTTAAAAAAGATTATTGCTTTATCTACTTTAAGTCAACTTGGGTTAATAATGAGAATTTTATCTATAGGATTTTATAAGTTAGCAGTTAGTTTCATTTATTAACTCATGTAATATTTAAAGCTTTATTATTTATATATGCTGGAGCAATTATTCTTAATATAAATAACTCACAAGATATTCGGTTAATAGGGGGGTTGAGAATTTATATACCTTTAACTTCTGCTTGTTTTAAGTTTCTAATTTAGCTTTGTGTGGTATACCCTTTTTAGCTGGATTTTATTCAAAGGATTTAATTTTAGAAGTTGTAATAATTAGAAGCATTAATATATTTCTTTTTTTCTTTATTTTTTCTACCGAGTTGACTGTTTGTTATTCTTTTCGGTTAGTTTATTATTCAATAACAGGGGATTTAAGTTGTAGAAGTTTAAATATATTAAATGATGAAGGTTGAGTTATATTGCGAGGGATATAAGGCTTATTAATTATAAAAATTGTTGTTGACATAGGCAGGCAGACACGGACACAGACAAACGGACACAGGTAGGCAGACTCAGACAGACTGACACAGACCGACAGACACAGCCCCAAACAATCGGACACAAAAAGGCGGACACAGACAACCCGACACGGACAGACAGACACAGCCACAAATATTCGGACACAAGCAGACGGACACAGACAAACCGACAAAGGCAGACAGGCATATACAGACACAGACAGACGGACTCAGGCAGTCAGATACAGACAGACTGGCACACACACAGACAAGTGGACCCAAACAGATGGACACTGACAATCGGACACAAACAGACGGACACACACAGGCGGACACAGGCAGATGGACACTGACAATCGGACACAAACAGACGGACACACACAGGCGGACACAGGCAGAAAGACAGGCACATACATACACAAACAGATGCACAGAGACAAACAGTCGCCGGCAAACGGCCACAGACTGTCAGATTCGGAGAGACAGGCAAAGCTACACATCTAGACAGACATATACAGACACACGGACACAGACAGACGGCCAAAGATAGACAGACACAGGTCGACAGACAGACACTGAAAGACGGGAACAAACAGGCGGACACAGACAGGCGGACACGGACAGACAGACACAGCCACAAATAATCGGACACAAGCTGACGGACACAAGCAGACGGACACAGAAAAACCGACAAAGGCACACAGGCATATACAGACACAGACAGACGGACTCAGGCAGTCAGATACAGACAGACTGGCACACACACAGACAAGTGGACACAACCAGATGGACACTGACAATCGGACAAAAACAGACGGACACACACAGGCGGACACAGGTAGATGGACACTGACAATCGGACACACACAGGCGGACACAGGCAGAAAGACAGGCACATACATACACAATCAGATGCACAGAGACAAACAGTCGCCGGCAAACGGCCACAGACTGTCAGATTCGGAGAGACAGGCAAAGCTACACATCTAGACAGACATACACAGACACACGGACACAGACAGACGGCCAAAGATAGACAGACACAGGTCGACAGACAGATACTGAAAGACGAGAACAAAGAGACGGTCACAGACAGACAGACACAGGCCGACGGACACAGGCAGAAAGATACAGACAGACGGACAGACATAGATGGACACAGACTGACAGACACAAACATACGGACACAGACTAACCGACACAGACATAGAAACCCAGACAGAGAAACACAGACAGACGGACAAATGTTTACAGTCACAGACACATACACAGAGACTGACACGGACAGACAGAGACAGATAGACACAGGCAGACGAACACACACAGATGGACACATAAGGAAGCACAGACAGGAAGACACAGACAAAGACAATCGGATACAAACAGAGGGACACAGACAATCGGACACAAACAGACAGACACTCGGGGCAAACAGACAGACTGATACAGACAGACGGAAAGACAGGCACATTCAGGCACAGACCAAAGACGGACTCACACAGACGGACACACGGACGGAAACAGACAGAAGACGGGAAGAAAGAGACGGTCACAGACAGACAAAGAGGAAGACTGACACAGACAGACACACAGACAATCGGACACAAACTGACGGAAACAGACATGCGACAGACGGACACAGGAAGACGGACAAAGGCAGACAGACACAGACAATCGCACACAAACTGACGGACACAGCCAGATAGACACAGGCAGATAGACAGGCAGACTGATACTGGCAGACAAGCACAGACAGACGGACACAGAAAGTCGGACACAGACAGACTGACACATTCTCAAACTCTAACAGACGGACACAGACAGACAGCCACAAACAGACGAACACAGAAAGACACAAAGATACAGAGACAGACTGAAACAGACTGACAGCCACAGACAATCGGACATAATCTGACGGACCCAAGCAGACAGATACAGGCAGACAGACACAGACACACGGACAAAGGTAGACAGATGGACATAGATAAACAAACACTGGCAAACGGTCACAGACACAGGCAGACGGACACAGACAGAAAGACGGGCAAATACAGAGACAGACAGACGGACACAGGTAGACAGGTACATACACGCAGTAAAAGACAGACGGGAAAAGGTAGACAGACACCGACAGATGGACACAGGCAGACAGACAGAAAGATACAGACAGACACAGACACACGGACAAAGGTAGACAGTCACAGACAGAGTGACATAGATAAGCAGACACAGGCAAACGGTCACAGACACAGGCAGACGGGCAAATACAGACACAAACTGACGTACACAGGTAGACAGGTACAGACATACAGTCAAAGACAGACGGGAAAAGGTAGACAGTCACAGACAGATGGACACAAATAAACAGACACAGGTAAACGGCTACAGGTGACAAACAGACAGACAGGCAAGTATAGACAGACCTAGGCAGGCATATACATACAAACGGACACAGACAGACACAGAAAGACGGAAATAAAGAGACGGTCGCAGACGGACAAACACAGACAGACGGACATAGGCAGGCAGACACAGACACAGACAGACTGACACAGACAGACGGACATAGGCAGGCAGACAAAGACGCAGACAAACAGACAGACGGACACAGGTAGGCGGACTCATACAGACTGACACAGACAGACTGAGATAGACCGACAGACACAGCCCCAAACAATCGGGCACAAACAGACGGATACAGACAAATCGACACTGACAGACATATACAGACACAGACAGATGGACTAATGCAGACAGATACAGACAGACTGACACAGAAAGAAGCTCAGACAATAGACGTACATAGATCGACAGACAGACACTGCAAGACGGGAACAAAGTGACGGTCACAGACAGACACACACAGAGCGACGGACACAGGCAGACGGACACAGAAAGACGGGCACATACGGACACACAGGCACAGAGAATCGGACATAAACAGACGGATACAGAAAGACGGACAAAGGCAGACAGACGTAGACAATCGGACACAAACAGACAGACACTACCAAACGGACACAGACTGACAGCCACAGACAATCGGACATAATCAGACGGACCCAAGCAGACAGATACAGACAGACAGACACAGACACTTGGACAAAGGTAGACAGATGGACATAGCCAAACAAACACTGCCAAACGGTCACAGACACAGGCAGACGGACACAGACAGAAAGACGGGCAAATACAGAGACAGACAGACGGACACAGGTAGACAGGTACAGACATGCAGTAAAAGACAGACGGGAAAAGGTAGACAGAAACCGACAGATGGACACAGGCGGACAGACAGAAAGACAGACAGACAGACACAGACACACGGACAAAGGTAGACAGTCACAGACAGAGTGACATAGATAAACAGACACAGGCAAACGGTCACAGACCCAGGCAGACGGGCAAATACAGACACAAACTGACGTACACAGGTAGACAGACAGACGGACATAGGCAGGCAGACACAGACAGACTGACACAGACAAACAGACAGACGGACACAGGCGGGCAGACTCAGACAGACTGAGATAGACCGACAGACACAGCCCCAAACAATCGGGCACAAACAGACGGACACAGACAAATCGACAGAGAATTTTATCTATAGGATTTTATAAGTTAGCAATGTTTCATTTATTAACTCATGTAATATTTAAAGCTTTATTATTTATATATGCTGGAGCAATTATTCATAATATAAATAACTCACAAGATATTCGGTTAATAGGGGGGTTGAGAATTTATATACCTTTAACTTCTGCTTGTTTTACGTTTCTAATTTAGCTTTGTGTGGTATACCCTTTTTAGCTGGATTTTATTCAAAGGATTTAATTTTAGAAGTTGTAATAATTAGAAGCATTAATATATTTTCTTTTTTTCTTTATTTTTTTCTACCGGGTTGACTGTTTGTTATTCTTTTCGGTTAGTTTATTATTCAATAACAGGGGATTTAAGTTGTAGAAGATTAAATATATTAAATGATGAAGGTTGAGTTATATTGCGAGGGATATAAGGCTTATTAATTATAAAAATTGTTGTTGACATAGGCAGGCAGACACGGACACAGACAAACAGACAGACGGACACAGGTAGACAGACTCAGACAGACTGACACAGCCCCAAACAATCGGACACAAACAGGCGGACACAGACAGGCGGACACGGACAGACAGACACAGCCACAAATAATCGGACACAAGCAGACGGACACAGAAAAAACCGACAAAGGCACACAGGCATATACAGACACAGACAGACGGACTCAGGCAGTCAGATACAGACAGACTGGCACACACACAGACAAGTGGACACAACCAGATGGACACTGACAATCGGACAAAAACAGACGGACACACACAGGCGGACACAGGCAGAAAGACAGGCACATACATACACAATCAGATGCACAGAGACAAACAGTCGCCGGCAAACGGCCACAGACTGTCAGATTCGGAGAGACAGGCAAAGCTACACATCTAGACAGACATACACAGACACACGGACACAGACAGACGGCCAAAGATAGACAGACACAGGTCGACAGACAGATACTGAAAGACGAGAACAAAGAGACGGTCACAGACAGACAGACACAGGCCGACGGACACAGGCAGAAAGATACAGACAGACGGACAGACATAGATGGACACAGACTGACAGACACAAACATACGGACACAGACTAATCGACACAGACATAGAAACCCAGACAGAGAAACACAGACAGACGGACAAATGTTTACAGTCACAGACACATACACAGAGACTGACACGGACAGACAGAGACAGATAGACACAGGCAGACGAACACACACAGATGGACACATAAAGAAGCACAGACAGGAAGACACAGACAAAGACAATCGGATACAAACAGACAGACACTCGGAGCAAACAGACAGACTGATACAGACAGACGGAAAGACAGGCACATTCAGCCACAGACCAAAGACGGACTCACACAGACGGACACACGGACGGAAACAGACGGGAAGAAAGAGACGGTCACAGACAGACAAAGAGGAAGACTGACACAGACAGACACACAGACAATCGGACACAAACTGACGGAAACAGACATGCGACAGACGGACACAGGAAGACGGACAAAGGCAGACAGACACAGACAATCGCACACAAACAGACGGACACAGCCAGATAGACACAGGCAGATAGACAGGCAGACTGATACTGGCAGACAAGCACAGACAGACGGACACAGAAAGTCGGACACAGACAGACTGACACATTCTCAAACTCTAACAGACGGACACAGACAGACAGCCACAAACAGACGGACACAGAAAGACACAAAGATACAGAGACAGACTGAAACAGACTGACAGCCACAGACAATCGGACATAATCTGACGGACCCAAGCAGACAGATACAGGCAGACAGACACAGACACACGGACAAAGGTAGACAGATGGACATAGATAAACAAACACTGGCAAACGGTCACAGACACAGGCAGACGGACACAGACAGAAAGACGGGCAAATACAGAGACAGACAGACGGACACAGGTAGACAGGTACATACACGCAGTAAAAGACAGACGGGAAAAGGTAGACAGACACCGACAGATGGACACAGGCAGACAGACAGAAAGATACAGACAGACACAGACACACGGACAAAGGTAGACAGTCACAGACAGAGTGACATAGATAAGCAGACACAGGCAAACGGTCACAGACACAGGCAGACGGGCAAATACAGACACAAACTGACGTACACAGGTAGACAGGTACAGACATACAGTCAAAGACAGACGGGAAAAGGTAGACAGTCACAGACAGATGGACACAAATAAACAGACACAGGTAAACGGCTACAGGTGACAAACAGACAGACAGGCAAGTATAGACAGACCTAGGCAGGCATATACATACAAACGGACACAGACAGACACAGAAAGACGGAAATAAAGAGACGGTCGCAGACGGACAAACACAGACAGACGGACATAGGCAGGCAGACACAGACACAGACAGACTGACACAGACAAACAGACAGACGGACATAGGCAGGCAGACACAGACGCAGACAAACAGACAGACGGACACAGGTAGGCGGACTCATACAGACTGACACAGACAGACTGAGATAGACCGACAGACACAGCCCCAAACAATCGGGCACAAACAGACGGATACAGACAAATCGACACTGACAGACGGACAGACATATACAGACACAGACAGATGGACTAATGCAGACAGATACAGACAGACTGACACAGAAAGAAGCTCAGACAATAGACGTACATAGATCGACAGACAGACACTGCAAGACGGGAACAAAGTGACGGTCACAGACAGACACACACAGAGCGACGGACACAGGCAGACGGACACAGAAAGACGGGCACATACGGACACACAGGCACAGAGAATCGGACACAAACAGACGGATACAGAAAGACGGACAAAGGCAGACAGACGTAGACAATCGGACACAAACAGACAGACACTACCAAACGGACACAGACTGACAGCCACAGACAATCGGACATAATCAGACGGACCCAAGCAGACAGATACAGACAGACAGACACAGACACTTGGACAAAGGTAGACAGATGGACATAGCTAAACAAACACTGGCAAACGGTCACAGACACAGGCAGACGGACACAGACAGAAAGACGGGCAAATACAGAGACAGACAGACGGACACAGGTAGACAGGTACAGACATGCAGTAAAAGACAGACGGGAAAAGGTAGACAGACACCGACAGATGGACACAGGCGGACAGACAGAAAGACAGACAGACAGACACAGACACACGGACAAAGGTAGACAGTCACAGACAGAGTGACATAGATAAACAGACACAGGCAAACGGTCACAGACCCAGGCAGACGGGCAAATACAGACACAAACTGACGTACACAGGTAGACAGACAGACGGACATAGGCAGGCAGACACAGACAGACTGACACAGACAAACAGACAGACGGACACAGGCGGGCAGACTCAGACAGACTGAGATAGACCGACAGACACAGCCCCAAACAATCGGGCACAAACAGACGGACACAGACAAATCGACAGAGAATTTTATCTATAGGATTTTATAAGTTAGCAATGTTTCATTTATTAACTCATGTAATATTTAAAGCTTTATTATTTATATATGCTGGAGCAATTATTCATAATATAAATAACTCACAAGATATTCGGTTAATAGGGGGGTTGAGAATTTATATACCTTTAACTTCTGCTTGTTTAACGTTTCTAATTTAGCTTTGTGTGGTATACCCTTTTTAGCTGGATTTTATTCAAAGGATTTAATTTTAGAAGTTGTAATAATTAGAAGCATTAATATATTTTCTTTTTTCTTTATTTTTTTCTACCGGGTTGACTGTTTGTTATTCTTTTCGGTTAGTTTATTATTCAATAACAGGGGATTTAAGTTGTAGAAGATTAAATATATTAAATGATGAAGGTTGAGTTATATTGCGAGGGATATAAGGCTTATTAATTATAAAAATTGTTGTTGACATAGGCAGGCAGACACGGACACAGACAAACAGACAGACGGACACAGGTAGACAGACTCAGACAGACTGACACAGCCCCAAACAATCGGACACAAACAGGCGGACACAGACAGGCGGACACGGACAGACAGACACAGCCACAAATAATCGGACACAAGCAGACGGACACAGAAAAACCGACAAAGGCACACAGGCATATACAGACACAGACAGACGGACTCAGGCAGTCAGATACAGACAGACTGGCACACACACAGACAAGTGGACACAACCAGATGGACACTGACAATCGGGCAAAAATAGACGGACACACACAGGCGGACACAGGTAGATGGACACTGACAATCGGACACAAACAGACGGACACACACAGGCGGACACAGGCAGAAAGACAGGCACATACATACACAATCAGATGCACAGAGACAAACAGTCGCCGGCAAACGGCCACAGACTGTCAGATTCGGAGAGACAGGCAAAGCTACACATCTAGACAGACATACACAGACACACGGACACAGACAGACGGCCAAAGATAGACAGACACAGGTCGACAGACAGATACTGAAAGACGAGAACAAAGAGACGGTCACAGACAGACAGACACAGGCCGACGGACACAGGCAGAAAGATACAGACAGACGGACAGACATAGATGGACACAGACTGACAGACACAAACATACGGACACAGACTAACCGACACAGACATAGAAACCCAGACAGAGAAACACAGACAGACGGACAAATGTTTACAGTCACAGACACATACACAGAGACTGACACGGACAGACAGAGACAGATAGACACAGGCAGACGAACACACACAGATGGACACATAAAGAAGCACAGACAGGAAGACACAGACAAAGACAATCGGATACAAACAGACAGACACTCGGAGCAAACAGACAGACTGATACAGACAGACGGAAAGACAGGCACATTCAGGCACAGACCAAAGACGGACTCACACAGACGGACACACGGACGGAAACAGACAGAAGAAGGGAAGAAAGAGACGGTCACAGACAAACAAAGAGGAAGACTGACACAGACAGACACACAGACAATCGGACACAAACTGACGGAAACAGACATGCGACAGACGGACACAGGAAGACGGACAAAGGCAGACAGACACAGACAATCGCACACAATCAGACAGACACAGCCAGATAGACACAGGCAGATAGACAGGCAGACTGATACTGGCAGACAAGCACAGACAGACGGACACAGAAAGTCGGACACAGAAAGACAGACACAGATACAGAGACAGACTGACACAGATTGAGAGACACAGACAGATGCAGGCAGACGAACACAGACAAACGGACACAGACAGACTGACACATTCTCAAACTCTAACAGACGGACACAGACAGACAGCCACAAACAGACGGACACAGAAAGACACAAAGATACAGAGACAGACTGAAACAGACTGACAGCCACAGACAATCGGACATAATCAGACGGACCCAAGCAGACAGATACAGACAGACAGACACGGACAAAGGTAGACAGATGGACATAGATAAACAAACACTGGCAAACGGTCACAGACACAGGCAGACGGACACAGACAGAAAGACGGGCAAATACAGAGACAGACAGACGGACACAGGTAGACAGGTACATACATGCAGTAAAAGACAGACGGGAAAAGGTAGACAGACACCGACAGATGGACACAGGCAGACAGACAGAAAGATACAGACAGACACAGACACACGGACAAGGGTAGACAGTCACAGACAGAGTGACATAGATAAACAGACACAGGCAAACGGTCACAGACACAGGCAGACGGGCAAATACAGACACAAACTGACGTACACAGGTAGACAGGTACAGACATACAGTCAAAGACAGACGGGAAAAGGTAGACAGTCACAGACAGATGGACACAAATAAACAGACACAGGTAAACGGCTACAGGTGACAAACAGACAGACAGGCAAGTATAGACAGACCTAGGCAGGCATATACATACAAACGGACACAGACAGACACAGAAAGACGGAAATAAAGAGACGGTCGCAGACGGACAAACACAGACAGACGGACATAGGCAGGCAGACACAGACACAGACAGACTGACACAGACAAACAGACAGACGGACATAGGCAGGCAGACACAGACGCAGACAAACAGACAGACGGACACAGGTAGGCGGACTCATACAGACTGACACAGACAGACTGAGATAGACCGACAGACACAGCCCCAAACAATCGGGCACAAACAGACGGATACAGACAAATCGACACTGACAGACGGACAGACATATACAGACACAGACAGACGGACTAATGCAGACAGATACAGACAGACTGACACAGAAAGAAGCTCAGACAATAGACGTACACAGATCGACAGACAGACACTGCAAGACGGGAACAAAGTGACGGTCACAGACAGACAGACACAGAGCGACGGACACAGGCAGACGGACACAGAAAGACGGGCACATACGGACACACAGGCACAGAGAATCGGACATAAACAGACGGATACAGAAAGACGAACAAAGGCAGACAGACGTAGACAATCGGACACAAACAGACAGACACTACCAAACGGACACAGACTGACAGCCACAGACAATCGGACATAATCAGACGGACCCAAGCAGACAGATACAGTCAGACAGACACAGACACTTGGACAAAGGTAGACAGATGGACATAGCTAAACAAACACTGGCAAACGGTCACAGACACAGGCAGACGGACACAGACAGAAAGACGGGCAAATACAGAGACAGACAGACGGACACAGGTAGACAGGTACAGACATGCAGTAAAAGACAGACGGGAAAAGGTAGACAGTCACAGACAGATGGACACAAATAAACAGACACAGGTAAACGGCTACAGGTGACAAACAGACAGACAGGCAAGTATAGACAGACCTAGGCAGGCATATACATACAAACGGACACAGACAGACACAGAAAGACGGAAATAAAGAGACGGTCGCAGACGGACAAACACAGACAGACGGACATAGGCAGGCAGACACAGACACAGACAGACTGACACAGACAAACAGACAGACGGACATAGGCAGGCAGACACAGACGCAGACAAACAGACAGACGGACACAGGTAGGCGGACTCATACAGACTGACACAGACAGACTGAGATAGACCGACAGACACAGCCCCAAACAATCGGGCACAAACAGACGGACACAGACAAATCGACAGAGAATTTTATCTATAGGATTTTATAAGTTAGCAATGTTTCATTTATTAACTCATGTAATATTTAAAGCTTTATTATTTATATATGCTGGAGCAATTATTCATAATATAAATAACTCACAAGATATTCGGTTAATAGGGGGGTTGAGAATTTATATACCTTTAACTTCTGCTTGTTTTACGTTTCTAATTTAGCTTTGTGTGGTATACCCTTTTTAGCTGGATTTTATTCAAAGGATTTAATTTTAGAAGTTGTAATAATTAGAAGCATTAATATATTTTCGTTTTTTCTTTATTTTTTTCTACCGGGTTGACTGTTTGTTATTCTTTTCGGTTAGTTTATTATTCAATAACAGGGGATTTAAGTTGTAGAAGATTAAATATATTAAATGATGAAGGTTGAGTTATATTGCGAGGGATATAAGGCTTATTAATTATAAAAATTGTTGTTGACATAGGCAGGCAGACACGGACACAGACAAACAGACAGACGGACACAGGTAGACAGACTCAGACAGACTGACACAGCCCCAAACAATCGGACACAAACAGGCGGACACAGACAGGCGGACACGGACAGACAGACACAGCCACAAATAATCGGACACAAGCAGACGGACACAGAAAAAAGCGACAAAGGCACACAGGCATATACAGACACAGACAGACGGACTCAGGCAGTCAGATACAGACAGACTGGCACACACACAGACAAGTGGACACAACCAGATGGACACTGACAATCGGACAAAAACAGACGGACACACACAGGCGGACACAGGTAGATGGACACTGACAATCGGACACAAACAGACGGACACACACAGGCGGACACAGGCAGAAAGACAGGCACATACATACACAATCAGATGGACAGAGACAAACAGTCGCCGGCAAACGGCCACAGACTGTCAGATTCGGAGAGACAGGCAAAGCTACACATCTAGACAGACATACACAGACACACGGACACAGACAGACGGCCAAAGATAGACAGACACAGGTCGACAGACAGATACTGAAAGACGAGAACAAAGAGACGGTCACAGACAGACAGACACAGGCCGACGGACACAGGCAGAAAGATACAGACAGACGGACAGACATAGATGGACACAGACTGACAGACACAAACATACGGACTCAGACTAACCGACACAGACATAGAAACCCAGACAGAGAAACACAGACAGACGGACAAATGTTTACAGTCACAGACACATACACAGAGACTGACACGGACAGACAGAGACAGATAGACACAGGCAGACGAACACACACAGATGGACACATAAGGAAGCACAGACAGGAAGACACAGACAAAGACAATCGGATACAAACAGACAGACACTCGGAGCAAACAGACAGACTGATACAGACAGACGGAAAGACAGGCACATTCAGCCACAGACCAAAGACGGACTCACACAGACGGACACACGGACGGAAACAGACAGAAGACGGGAAGAAAGAGACGGTCACAGACAGACAAAGAGGAAGACTGACACAGACAGACACACAGACAATCGGACACAAACTGACGGAAACAGACATGCGACAGACGGACACAGGAAGACGGACAAAGGCAGACAGACACAGACAATCGCACACAAACAGACGGACACAGCCAGATAGACACAGGCAGATAGACAGGCAGACTGATACTGGCAGACAAGCACAGACAGACGGACACAGAAAGTCGGACACAGACAGACTGACACATTCTCAAACTCTAACAGACGGACACAGACAGACAGCCACAAACAGACGGACACAGAAAGACACAAAGATACAGAGACAGACTGAAACAGACTGACAGCCACAGACAATCGGACATAATCTGACGGACCCAAGCAGACAGATACAGGCAGACAGACACAGACACACGGACAAAGGTAGACAGATGGATATAGATAAACAAACACTGGCAAACGGTCACAGACACAGGCAGACGGACACAGACAGAAAGACGGGCAAATACAGAGACAGACAGACGGACACAGGTAGACAGGTACATACACGCAGTAAAAGACAGACGGGAAAAGGTAGACAGACACCGACAGATGGACACAGGCAGACAGACAGAAAGATACAGACAGACACAGACACACGGACAAAGGTAGACAGTCACAGACAGAGTGACATAGATAAGCAGACACAGGCAAACGGTCACAGACACAGGCAGACGGGCAAATACAGACACAAACTGACGTACACAGGTAGACAGACAGACGGACATAGGCAGGCAGACACAGACAGACTGACACAGACAAACAGACAGACGGACACAGGCGGGCAGACTCAGACAGACTGAGATAGACCGACAGACACAGCCCCAAACAATCGGGCACAAACAGACGGACACAGACAAATCGATAGAGAATTTTATCTATAGGATTTTATAAGTTAGCAATGTTTCATTTATTGACTCATGTAATATTTAAAGCTTTATTATTTATATATGCTGGAGCAATTATTCATAATATAAATAACTCACAAGATATTCGGTTAATAGGGGGGTTGAGAATTTATATACCTTTAACTTCTGCTTGTTTTACGTTTCTAATTTAGCTTTGTGTGGTATACCCTTTTTAGCTGGATTTTATTCAAAGGATTTAATTTTAGAAGTTGTAATAATTAGAAGCATTAATATATTTTCTTTTTTCTTTATTTTTTTCTACCGGGTTGACTGTTTGTTATTCTTTTCGGTTAGTTTATTATTCAATAACAGGGGATTTAAGTTGTAGAAGATTAAATATATTAAATGATGAAGGTTGAGTTATATTGCGAGGGATATAAGGCTTATTAATTATAAAAATTGTTGTTGACATAGGCAGGCAGACACGGACACAGACAAACAGACAGACGGACACAGGTAGGCAGACTCAGACAGACTGACACAGCCCCAAACAATCGGACACAAACAGGCGGACACAGGCAGACGGACACAGACAGAAAGACGGGCAAATACAGAGACAGACAGACGGACACAGGTAGACAGGTACAGACATGCAGTAAAAGACAGACGGGAAAAGGTAGACAGACACCGACAGATGGACACAGGCGGACAGACAGAAAGACAGACAGACAGACAGACAGACACAGACACACGGACAAAGGTAGACAGTCACAGACAGAGTGACATAGATAAACAGACACAGGCAAACGGTCACAGACCCAGGCAGACGGGCAAATACAGACACAAACTGACGTACACAGGTACACAGACAGACGGACATAGGCAGGCAGACACAGACAGACTGACACAGACAAACAGACAGACGGACACAGGCGGGCAGACTCACACAGACTGAGATAGACCGACAGACACAGCCCCAAACAATCGGGCACAAACAGACGGACACAGACAAATCGACACTGACAGACGGACAGACATATAGACACATACAGACACAGACAGACGGACTAATGCAGACAGATACACAGACTGACACAGAAAGAAGCTCAGACAATAGACGGGCACAGATCGACAGACAGGCACTGCAAGACGGGAACACAGAGACGGTCACAGACAGACAGACACAGACCGACGGACACAGGCAGACAGAAACAGACAAACGGACAGACACAGATGGACACAGACTGACAGACACAAACAGACGGACACAGACAAACCGACACAGACAGAGAAATACAGACAGACGGACAAAGGTTTACAGTCACAGACAGATATACACAGACAGACAGAGACAGATATACACTGGCAGACGAACACACACAGACAGATACAGAGAGAAGCACAGACAGGAAGACACATACAAAGACAAGCGGACAAAAACAGATGGACCCAGACAATCGGACACGGCAGACGGACGCAAGCAGACGGCCACAGACAGACAGATTCACACGGACAGACACAGACACTCGGAGTAAACAGAGAGACTGACAGACGGACGGAAAGACAGGCACATACAGCCATAGACAAACGGACACACACAAACGGACACACATAGACGAACACAGACAGAAAGACGGTAAGAAAGAGACGGTCATAGATAGACAAACACAACCAGGCAGACTGACACAGACAGACACACACAGACAATCGGACACAAATAGTCCGAGACAGACAATCGGACACAAACAGACGGAAACAGACATGCGGACACAAACAGACGGCCACAGACATACGGATACAAGCAGACGGCCAAAGACACACAGACACACACGGACGGACACATTCAGACAGAACCAAAGAGACGGACACAGACTTACAGCCACAGACAGACGGACCCAGAAAGACGGATACAGAGGGACACAGACAGTCGGACACAAACAGACGGACACACACATAAAGACAGCCACATACAGACATAGACAGAAGAAGACGCATACAGGCAGACAGACACAAACAGACGGACACAGACAGACAGACACAGGCAGACGGACAGGCAGACAGAAAGACGGGCGAATACAGAGACAGACAGACGGACAGAAAGACACAGACAGACGGACAGGCATAGACAGACACAAACAGGCGGACTCATGCACACAGACACAGACACACAGAGAGACTGACACCGACAGACGGACACAGGCAGATCGACACAGACTATCGGACACAGAAAGACGGACACAGACAGACAGGCACAAACAGACACCGACAGACCGACACAGGCAGACACACACGGACAAAGGTAGACAGTCACTGACAGATGGACATAGCTAAACAGACACAGGCAAACGGTCACAGAGACAGCCACAGGCAGTCGGACATAAAAAGACAGACACAGACAGATAGACGGGCAAATACAGCCACAGACAAACGGACACAGGTAGAGAGGTACAGACAGTCAGACGGAAAAAAGTAGACAGTCACAGACAAATGGACACAGATGTACAGACAAAGGCAAATGAACACAGGTACAGACAGACCGTGACAAACAGACAGACTGACACAGGTACGCAGATATAGACAGACGGAAAGACACAGATTGACACAGACTGACAGACAAAGATGGACACAATCAGACAGGCACTGACACACGGACACAGGCAGACATATACAGACAGACAGACACAGACAGGCGGAAAAAGGTAGAAAGTCACAGACTGATGGACACAGAAAAATAGACACAGGCAATCGGCCACAGGTATAGACAGGCCGTGTCAAACAGACACACGGGCAAAAATAAACACACCTAGACATGCATATACAGAATCGTGGCCATAGACGGACGGACATAGGCAGGCAGACACAGACAGACACTGATATACAGATAAAGGCAAATCACCACAGGTACAGATACAGACACAGACAATCGGACTCAGACACAGACAATCGGACTCAGACACAGACAATCGCACTCAGACACAGACAGACGGAAAAAGGTAGACAGTCACAGACAAATGGACACAGATATACAGACACAGGCAAATGACCACAGGTACAGACAGATTATAATTTTGTATTGAAGTTTACCTGTGATTTTATTTAGTTTTGGGTTATTTTGTTTTGTGTCAAATCGTAAGAATTTACTTTCTATACTTTTAAGTTTAGAATTTATTGTTCTTATTTTATTTTTTTTTATTATTTTTATATTTAAATATATATTAAGTTATGAAAATTATTTTAGAATGATATTTTTAACTTTTAGTGTATGTGAAGGAGCTTTAGGATTATCAATTTTAGTTTCAATAAGTCGAACTCATGGAAATGATTATTTTCAATCTTTTAGAATTATATAATGTTAAAATTAATTTTTTTTTAATTTTTTTGAGCCCTCTTTGTTTTATAAATAATATATTTTGAATGGTACAGGTTATATTATTTTTTATTAGATTTGTTATATTATTAATAAATAATTTTTTAAATTATTGAACAAGTATTTCATATTTTTTAGGGGGGATATATAATCTTATGGGCTAATTTCGTTAAGTTTATGAATTCGTTCATTAATACTTATAGCAAGTGAAAGAGTTAATAAATATAATAATTATAAAAATTTATTTTTATTAAATATTGTTATATAAGTATTATTTTTAGTTTTAACTTTTAGAAGATTAAGATTATTTATATTTTATTTATTTTTTGAAAGAAGATTAATTCCAACTTTATTTTTAATTTTAGGATGAGGGTATCAACCAGAACGTTTACAAGCGGGGATTTATTTATTATTTTATACATTATTAGTTTCTTTACCGATATTAATTGGTATTTTTTATATAAATCAAATAAAATAGGAACAATAAATTTTTATTTAATAAATAATTTTATATTTAATTATGATTTATTATATTTTTGTATAATAAGTGCGTTTTTAGTAAAAATACCAATATTTTTAGTTCATTTATGATTGCCAAAAGCTCATGTTGAAGCACCTGTGTCAGGGTCAATAATTTTAGCAGGTATTATATTAAAGTTAGGAGGTTATGGTCTATTGCGAGTTATTAGAAGTATACAACTTATAAACTTAAAATATAGATTTCTTTGAATTTGAATTAGTTTAGTAGGAGGGGTTTTAGTTAGTTTAGTATGTTTACGCCAAACTGATTTAAAGGCTTTAATTGCGTATTCTTCTGTAGCTCATATAGGAATTGTATTAGCGGACAAGGGTAGACAGTCACAGACAGAGTGACATAGATAAACAAACACAGGCAAACGGTCACAGACCCAGGCAGACGGGCAAATACAGACACAAACTGACGTACACAGGTACACAGACAGACGGACATAGGCAGGCAGACACAGACAGACTGACACAGACAAACAGACAGACGGACACAGGCGGGCAGACTCACACAGACTGAGATAGACCGACAGACACAGCCCCAAACAATCGGGCACAAACAGACGGACACAGACAAATCGACACTGACAGACGGACAGACATATAGACACATACAGACACAGACAGACGGACTAATGCAGACAGATACACAGACTGACACAGAAAGAAGCTCAGACAATAGACGGGCACAGATCGACAGACAGGCACTGCAAGACGGGAACACAGAGACGGTCACAGACAGACAGACACAGACCGACGGACACAGGCAGACAGAAACAGACAAACGGACAGACACAGATGGACACAGACTGACAGACACAAACAGACGGACACAGACAAACCGACACAGACAGAGAAATACAGACAGACGGACAAAGGTTTACAGTCACAGACAGATATACACAGACAGACAGAGACAGATATACACTGGCAGACGAACACACACAGACAGATACAGAGAGAAGCACAGACAGGAAGACACATACAAAGACAAGCGGACAAAAACAGATGGACCCAGACAATCGGACACGGCAGACGGACGCAAGCAGACGGCCACAGACAGACAGATTCACACGGACAGACACAGACACTCGGAGTAAACAGAGAGACTGACAGACGGACGGAAAGACAGGCACATACAGCCATAGACAAACGGACACACACAAACGGACACACATAGACGAACACAGACAGAAAGACGGTAAGAAAGAGACGGTCATAGACAGACAAACACAAACAGGCAGACTGACACAGACAGACACACACAGACAATCGGACACAAATAGTCCGAGACAGACAATCGGACACAAACAGACGGAAACAGACATGCGGACACAAACAGACGGCCACAGACATACGGATACAAGCAGACGGCCAAAGACACACAGACACACACGGACGGACACATTCAGACAGAACCAAAGAGACGGACACAGACTTACAGCCACAGACAGACGGACCCAGAAAGACGGATACAGAGGGACACAGACAGTCGGACACAAACAGACGGACACACACATAAAGACAGCCACATACAGACATAGACAGAAGAAGACGCATACAGGCAGACAGACACAAACAGACGGACACAGACAGACAGACACAGGCAGACGGACAGGCAGACAGAAAGACGGGCGAATACAGAGACAGACAGACGGACAGAAAGACACAGACGGACAGGCATAGACAGACACAAACAGGCGGACTCATGCACACAGACACAGACACACAGAGAGACTGACACCGACAGACGGACACAGGCAGATCGACACAGACTATCGGACACAGAAAGACGGACACAGACAGACAGGCACAAACAGACACCGACAGACCGACACAGGCAGACACACACGGACAAAGGTAGACAGTCACTGACAGATGGACATAGCTAAACAGACACAGGCAAACGGTCACAGAGACAGCCACAGGCAGTCGGACATAAAAAGACAGACACAGACAGATAGACGGGCAAATACAGCCACAGACAAACGGACACAGGTAGAGAGGTACAGACAGTCAGACGGAAAAAAGTAGACAGTCACAGACAAATGGACACAGATGTACAGACAAAGGCAAATGAACACAGGTACAGACAGACCGTGACAAACAGACAGACTGACACAGGTACGCAGATATAGACAGACGGAAAGACACAGATTGACACAGACTGACAGACAAAGATGGACACAATCAGACAGGCACTGACACACGGACACAGGCAGACATATACAGACAGACAGACACAGACAGGCGGAAAAAGGTAGAAAGTCACAGACTGATGGACACAGAAAAATAGACACAGGCAATCGGCCACAGGTATAGACAGGCCGTGTCAAACAGACACACGGGCAAAAATAAACACACCTAGACATGCATATACAGAATCGTGGCCATAGACGGACGGACATAGGCAGGCAGACACAGACAGACACTGATATACAGATAAAGGCAAATCACCACAGGTACAGATACAGACACAGACAATCGGACTCAGACACAGACAATCGGACTCAGACACAGACAATCGCACTCAGACACAGACAGACGGAAAAAGGTAGACAGTCACAGACAAATGGACACAGATATACAGACACAGGCAAATGACCACAGGTACAGACAGATTATAATTTTGTATTGAAGTTTACCTGTGATTTTATTTAGTTTTGGGTTATTTTGTTTTGTGTCAAATCGTAAGAATTTACTTTCTATACTTTTAAGTTTAGAATTTATTGTTCTTATTTTATTTTTTTTTATTATTTTTATATTTAAATATATATTAAGTTATGAAAATTATTTTAGAATGATATTTTTAACTTTTAGTGTATGTGAAGGAGCTTTAGGATTATCAATTTTAGTTTCAATAAGTCAAACTCATGGAAATGATTATTTTCAATCTTTTAGAATTATATAATGTTAAAATTAATTTTTTTTTAAATTTTTTGAGCCCTCTTTGTTTTATAAATAATATATTTTGAATGGTACAGGTTATATTATTTTTTATTAGATTTGTTATATTATTAATAAATAATTTTTTAAATTATTGAACAAGTATTTCATATTTTTTAGGGGGGATATATAATCTTATGGGCTAATTTCGTTAAGTTTATGAATTCGTTCATTAATACTTATAGCAAGTGAAAGAGTTAATAAATATAATAATTATAAAAATTTATTTTTATTAAATATTGTTATATAAGTATTATTTTTAGTTTTAACTTTTAGAAGATTAAGATTATTTATATTTTATTTATTTTTTGAAAGAAGATTAATTCCAACTTTATTTTTAATTTTAGGATGAGGGTATCAACCAGAACGTTTACAAGCGGGGATTTATTTATTATTTTATACATTATTAGTTTCTTTACCGATATTAATTGGTATTTTTTATATAAATCAAATAAAATAGGAACAATAAATTTTTATTTAATAAATAATTTTATATTTAATTATGATTTATTATATTTTTGTATAATAAGTGCGTTTTTAGTAAAAATACCAATATTTTTAGTTCATTTATGATTGCCAAAAGCTCATGTTGAAGCACCTGTGTCAGGGTCAATAATTTTAGCAGGTATTATATTAAAGTTAGGAGGTTATGGTCTATTGCGAGTTATTAGAAGTATACAACTTATAAACTTAAAATATAGATTTCTTTGAATTTGAATTAGTTTAGTAGGAGGGGTTTTAGTTAGTTTAGTATGTTTACGCCAAACTGATTTAAAGGCTTTAATTGCGCATTCTTCTGTAGCTCATATAGGAATTGTATTAGCGGACAAGGGTAGACAGTCACAGACAGAGTGACATAGATAAACAGACACAGGCAAACGGTCACAGACACAGGCAGACGGGCAAATACAGACACAAACTGACGTACACAGGTAGACAGGTACAGACATACAGTCAAAGACAGACGGGAAAAGGTAGACAGTCACAGACAGATGGACACAAATAAACAGACACAGGTAAACGGCTACAGGTGACAAACAGACAGACAGGCAAGTATAGACAGACCTAGGCAGGCATATACATACAAACGGACACAGACAGACACAGAAAGACGGAAATAAAGAGACGGTCGCAGACGGACAAACACAGACAGACGGACATAGGCAGGCAGACACAGACACAGACAGACTGACACAGACAAACAGACAGACGGACATAGGCAGGCAGACACAGACGCAGACAAACAGACAGACGGACACAGGTAGGCGGACTCATACAGACTGACACAGACAGACTGAGATAGACCGACAGACACAGCCCCAAACAATCGGGCACAAACAGACGGATACAGACAAATCGACACTGACAGACGGACAGACATATACAGACACAGACAGACGGACTAATGCAGACAGATACAGACAGACTGACACAGAAAGAAGCTCAGACAATAGACGTACACAGATCGACAGACAGACACTGCAAGACGGGAACAAAGTGACGGTCACAGACAGACAGACACAGAGCGACGGACACAGGCAGACGGACACAGAAAGACGGGCACATACGGACACACAGGCACAGAGAATCGGACATAAACAGACGGATACAGAAAGACGAACAAAGGCAGACAGACGTAGACAATCGGACACAAACAGACAGACACTACCAAACGGACACAGACTGACAGCCACAGACAATCGGACATAATCAGACGGACCCAAGCAGACAGATACAGTCAGACAGACACAGACACTTGGACAAAGGTAGACAGATGGACATAGCTAAACAAACACTGGCAAACGGTCACAGACACAGGCAGACGGACACAGACAGAAAGACGGGCAAATACAGAGACAGACAGACGGACACAGGTAGACAGGTACAGACATGCAGTAAAAGACAGACGGGAAAAGGTAGACAGACACCGACAGATGGACACAGGCGGACAGACAGAAAGACAGACAGACAGACAGACAGACACAGACACACGGACAAAGGTAGACAGTCACAGACAGAGTGACATAGATAAACAGACACAGGCAAACGGTCACAGACCCAGGCAGACGGGCAAATACAGACACAAACTGACGTACACAGGTACACAGACAGACGGACATAGGCAGGCAGACACAGACAGACTGACACAGACAAACAGACAGACGGACACAGGCGGGCAGACTCACACAGACTGAGATAGACCGACAGACACAGCCCCAAACAATCGGGCACAAACAGACGGACACAGACAAATCGACACTGACAGACGGACAGACATATAGACACATACAGACACAGACAGACGGACTAATGCAGACAGATACACAGACTGACACAGAAAGAAGCTCAGACAATAGACGGGCACAGATCGACAGACAGGCACTGCAAGACGGGAACACAGAGACGGTCACAGACAGACAGACACAGACCGACGGACACAGGCAGACAGAAACAGACAAACGGACAGACACAGATGGACACAGACTGACAGACACAAACAGACGGACACAGACAAACCGACACAGACAGAGAAATACAGACAGACGGACAAAGGTTTACAGTCACAGACAGATATACACAGACAGACAGAGACAGATATACACTGGCAGACGAACACACACAGACAGATACAGAGAGAAGCACAGACAGGAAGACACATACAAAGACAAGCGGACAAAAACAGATGGACCCAGACAATCGGACACGGCAGACGGACGCAAGCAGACGGCCACAGACAGACAGATTCACACGGACAGACACAGACACTCGGAGTAAACAGAGAGACTGACAGACGGACGGAAAGACAGGCACATACAGCCATAGACAAACGGACACACACAAACGGACACACATAGACGAACACAGACAGAAAGACGGTAAGAAAGAGACGGTCATAGACAGACAAACACAAACAGGCAGACTGACACAGACAGACACACACAGACAATCGGACACAAATAGTCCGAGACAGACAATCGGACACAAACAGACGGAAACAGACATGCGGACACAAACAGACGGCCACAGACATACGGATACAAGCAGACGGCCAAAGACACACAGACACACACGGACGGACACATTCAGACAGAACCAAAGAGACGGACACAGACTTACAGCCACAGACAGACGGACCCAGAAAGACGGATACAGAGGGACACAGACAGTCGGACACAAACAGACGGACACACACATAAAGACAGCCACATACAGACATAGACAGAAGAAGACGCATACAGGCAGACAGACACAAACAGACGGACACAGACAGACAGACACAGGCAGACGGACAGGCAGACAGAAAGACGGGCGAATACAGAGACAGACAGACGGACAGAAAGACACAGACAGACGGACAGGCATAGACAGACACAAACAGGCGGACTCATGCACACAGACACAGACACACAGAGAGACTGACACCGACAGACGGACACAGGCAGATCGACACAGACTATCGGACACAGAAAGACGGACACAGACAGACAGGCACAAACAGACACCGACAGACCGACACAGGCAGACACACACGGACAAAGGTAGACAGTCACTGACAGATGGACATAGCTAAACAGACACAGGCAAACGGTCACAGAGAGAGCCACAGGCAGTCGGGCATAAAAAGACAGACACAGACAGATAGACGGGCAAATACAGCCACAGACAAACGGACACAGGTAGACAGGTACAGACAGTCAGACGGAAAAAAGTAGACAGTCACAGACAAATGGACACAGATGTACAGACAAAGGCAAATGAACACAGGTACAGACAGACCGTGACAAACAGACAGACTGACACAGGTACGCAGATATAGACAGACGGAAAGACACAGATTGACACAGACTGACAGACAAAGATGGACACAATCAGACAGGCACTGACACACAGCCACAGGCAGTCGGACATAAAAAGACAGACACAGACAGATAGACGGGCAAATACAGCCACAGACAAACGGACACAGGTAGACAGGTACAGACAGTCAGACGGAAAAAAGTAGACAGTCACAGACAAATGGACACAGATGTACAGACAAAGGCAAATGAACACAGGTACAGACAGACCGTGACAAACAGACAGACTGACACAGGTACGCAGATATAGACAGACGGAAAGACACAGATTGACACAGACTGACAGACAAAGATGGACACAATCAGACAGGCACTGACACACGGACACAGGCAGACATATACAGACAGACAGACACAGACAGGCGGAAAAAGGTAGAAAGTCACAGACTGATGGACACAGAAAAATAGACACAGGCAATCGGCCACAGGTATAGACAGGCCGTGTCAAACAGACACACGGGCAAAAATAAACACACCTAGACATGCATATACAGAATCGTGGCCATAGACGGACGGACATAGGCAGGCAGACACAGACAGACACTGATATACAGATAAAGGCAAATCACCACAGGTACAGATACAGACACAGACAATCGGACTCAGACACAGACAATCGGACTCAGACACAGACAATCGCACTCAGACACAGACAGACGGAAAAAGGTAGACAGTCACAGACAAATGGACACAGATATACAGACACAGGCAAATGACCACAGGTACAGACAGATTATAATTTTGTATTGAAGTTTACCTGTGATTTTATTTAGTTTTGGGTTATTTTGTTTTGTGTCAAATCGTAAGAATTTACTTTCTATACTTTTAAGTTTAGAATTTATTGTTCTTATTTTATTTTTTTATTATTTTTATATTTAAATATATATTAAGTTATGAAAATTATTTTAGAATGATATTTTTAACTTTTAGTGTATGTGAAGGAGCTTTAGGATTATCAATTATAGTTTCAATAAGTCAAACTCATGGAAATGATTATTTTCAATCTTTTAGAATTATATAATGTTAAAATTAATTTTTTTTTAATTTTTTTGAGCCCTCTTTGTTTTATAAATAATATATTTTGAATGGTACAGGTTATATTATTTTTTATTAGATTTGTTATATTATTAATAAATAATTTTTTAAATTATTGAACAAGTATTTCATATTTTTTAGGGGGGATATATAATCTTATGGGCTAATTTCGTTAAGTTTATGAATTCGTTCATTAATACTTATAGCAAGTGAAAGAGTTAATAAATATAATAATTATAAAAATTTATTTTTATTAAATATTGTTATATAAGTATTATTTTTAGTTTTAACTTTTAGAAGATTAAGATTATTTATATTTTATTTATTTTTTGAAAGAAGATTAATTCCAACTTTATTTTTAATTTTAGGATGAGGGTATCAACCAGAACGTTTACAAGCGGGGATTTATTTATTATTTTATACATTATTAGTTTCTTTACCGATATTAATTGGTATTTTTTATATAAATCAAATAAAATAGGAACAATAAATTTTTATTTAATAAATAATTTTATATTTAATTATGATTTATTATATTTTTGTATAATAAGTGCGTTTTTAGTAAAAATACCAATATTTTTAATTAATTTATGATTGCCAAAAGCTCATGTTGAAGCACCTGTGTCAGGGTCAATAATTTTAGCAGGTATTATATAAAAGTTGGGAGGTTATGGTATATTGCGAGTTATTAGAAGTATACAATTTATAAACTTAAAATATAGATTTCTTTGAATTAGAATTAGTTTAGTAGGAGGGGTTTAAGTTAGTTTAGTATATTTACGCCAAACTGATTTAAAGGCTTTAATTGCGTATTCTTCTGTAGCTCATATAGGAATTGTATTAGCAGGGCTATTGACAATAAGACATTGAGGTTTATGTAGTTCTTATAGATTAATACTTGCTCATGGACTATGTTCATCAGAGTTATTTTGTTTAGCCAATATTTCTTATGAACGTTTAAGGAGACGAAGTTTATTATTTAATAAGGGTATATTAAATTTTATACCTGCTATAGCATTATGGTGATTTTTATTAAGATCAGCAAATATAGCTGCTTCTCCTACACTAAATTTATTAGGAGAAATTTCATTAATTAATAGAATTGTTTCTTGGTCATGAATTTCAATAATTATATTATCTTTGTTATCTTTTTTAGAGCTGCTTATACCTTATAAAGAGTGAAACATGTATATTATGACTTTATTTAAATAGTTTAATAAAAATACTAATTTGAGGTGTTAGTGATATGATGAATTCACTTTAGATCATGAAATATATATAAATTTGTAGAATTAGATTTATTAATTTAATTTTTATTAGAATAACATGTTTTATTTTAAGATTAAATTTTTTAATAAATAAATAGTTTATTTTATTGAGTGACAGGTAGTATCATTAAATTCGATTTCAATTGTTATAACTTTTTTATTTGATTGAATAAGTCTTTTATTTATATCTTTTGCTTTAATAATTGCTTCTTTAGTAATTTATTACAGAAAAGAGTATATAAGAAGAGATGTAAATATTAATCGATTTATTATATTAGTATTAATATTGGTTTTATCAATAATAATATTAATTATTAGTCCATATTTAATTAGAATTTTACTTGGATGGGATGGTTTAGGGTTGGTTTAATATTGTTTGGTGATTTATTTTCAAAATATTAAATCATAGAATGCTAAGATATTTACTGCTTTTTCTAATCGTATTGGGGATGTGGCTCTATTATTAGCAATTGCTTGAATATTAAATTATGGAAGATGAAGTTATGTATTTTTTTTAGAAATTATACAAAATGAATATGAAATAATATTAATTGGAAGTTTGGTTATATTAGCAGCTATAACAAAAAGAGCCCAAATTCCATTTTCTTCATGATTACCAGCGGCTATAGCAGCTCCAACTCCTGTGTCTGCTTTAGTTCATTCTTCAACTTTAGTAACAGCATAGGTATATTTATTTATTCGGTTTAATATTTTATTAGCAAATAGATGATTTTTATTATTATTATCTGGGTTAACAATATTTATGGCGGGGTTAGGCGCTAATTTTGAATTTGATTTAAAAAAGATTATTGCTTTATCTACTTTAAGTCAACTTGGGTTAATAATGAGAATTATATCTATAGGATTTTATAAGTTAGCAATGTTTCATTTATTAACTCATGTATTATTTAAAGCTTTATTATTTATATGTGCTGGAGCAATTATTCATAATATAAATAACTCACAAGATATTCGGTTAATAGGGGGGTTGAGAATTTATATACCTTTAACTTCTGCTTGTTTTAACGTTTCTAATTTAGCTTTGTGTGTTATACCCTTTTTAGCTGGATTTTATTCAAAGGATTTAATTTTAGAAGTTGTAATAATTAGAAGCATTAATATATTTTCTTTTTTTCTTTATTTTTTCTACCGGGTTGACTGTTTGTTATTCTTTTCGGTTTGTTTATTATTCAATAACAGGGGATTTAAGTTGTAGAAGCTTAAATATATTAACTGATGAAGGTTGAGTTATATTGCGAGGGATATAAGGCTTATTAATTATAAAAATTGTTGTTGACATAGGCAGGCAGACACGGACACAGACAAACAGACAGACGGACACAGGTAGGCAGACTCAGACAGACTGACACAGACCGACAGACACAGCCCCAAACAATCGGACACAAACAGGCGGACACAGACAACCCGACACGGACAGACAGACACAGCCACAAATAATCGGACACAAGCAGACGGACACAGACAAACCGACAAAGGCAGACAGGCATATACAGACGGACTCAGGCAGTCAGATACAGACAGACTGGCACACACACAGACAAGTGGACACAAACAGATGGACACTGACAATCGGACACAAACAGACGGACACACACAGGCGGACACAGGCAGATGGACACTGACAATCGGACACAAACAGACGGACACACACAGGCGGACACCGACAGAAAGACAGGCACATACATACACAAACAGATGCACAGAGACAAACAGTCGCCGGCAAACGGCCACAGACTGTCAGATTCGGAGAGACAGGCAAAGCTACACATCTAGACAGACATATACAGACACACGGACACAGACAGACGGCCAAAGATAGACAGGCACAGGTCGACAGACAGACGGCCAAAGATAGACAGCCAAAGATAGACAGACACAGGTCGACAGACAGACACTGAAAGACGGGAACAAAGAGACGGTCACAGACAGAAAGATACAGACAAACGGACAGACATAGACGGACACAGACAGACAGCCACAAACAGACGGACACAGAAAGACAGACAAAGTCGTACAGACACAGGCAAGCGGACAGAAAGACACAGACAGACGGACAGGTATAGACACAGACTGACACAGACTGAGAGACACAGACAGATGCAGGCAGACGAACACAGACAAACGGACACAGACAGACTGACGCATTCAGACAGACTCAAACAGACGGACACAGAAAGTCAGACAAAGACGTACAGACACAGACAAGCGGACAGAAAGACACAGACAGGCATAGACAGACACAGACAGACGGACTCATGCACACAGACACAGACACACAGAGAGACTGACACCGACAGACGGACACATGCAGACACACGCGGACAAAGGTAGACAGTCACTGACAGATGGATATAGCTAAACAGACACAGGCAAACGGTCACAGAGACAGCCACAGGCAGTCGGACATAAAAAGACAGACACAGGCAGAAAGACGGGCAAATACAGACACAGACAAACGGACAGAAAGACACAGGCAGGCATAGACAGACACAGACAGACGGACTTAGGCACACAGACACAGACACACAGAGAGACTGACACCGACAGACGGACACAGGAAGACACACACGGACAGTAGACAGTCACTGACAGACGGACATAGCTAAACAGACACAGGTAGACAGGTACAGACAGACAGACGGAAAAAGGTAGACAGTCACAGACAAATGGACACAGATGTACAGACAAAGGCAAATAACCACAGGTAAAGACAGACCGTGACAAGCAGACAGACTGACACAGGTACGCATATATAGACAGACGGAAAGACACAGATTGACACAGACTGACAGACAAAGATGGACACAGTCAGCCAGGCACAGACACACGGACACAGGCAGACAGATACAGACAGACACAGACAGGCGGAAAAAGGTAGAAAGTCACAGACTGATGGTCACAGAAAAATAGACACAGGCAATCGGCCACAGGTATAGACAGACCGTATCAAACAGACACACGGGCAAAAATAAACATACCTAGACATGCATATACAGAATCATGGCCACAGACAGACGGACATAGGCAGGCAGACACAGACAGACACTGATATACAGATAAAGGCAAATGACCACAGGTACAGATACAGACACAGACAATCGGACTCAGACAGTCACAGATAAATGGACACAGATATACAGACACAGGCAAATGACCACAGGTACAGATGGATTATAATTTTGTATTGAAGTTTACCTGTGATTTTATTTATTTTTGGGTTATTTTGTTTTGTGTCAAATCGTAAGCATTTACTTTCTATACTTTTAAGCTTAGAATTTATTGTTCTTATTTTATTTTTTTATTATTTTTATATTTAAATATATATTAAAATGAAAATTATTTTAGAATGATATTTTTAACTTTTAGTGTATGTGAAGGAGCTTTAGGATTATCACTTTTAGTTTCAATAAGTCGAACTCATGGAAATGATTATTTTCAATCTTTTAGAATTATATAATGTTAAAATTAATTTTTTTTAAATTTTTTTGAGCCCTCTTTGTTTTATAAATAATATATTTTGAATGGTACAGGTTATATTATTTTTTATTAGATTTGTTATATTATTAATAAATAATTTTTTAAATTATTGAACAATTATTTCATATTTTTTAGGGGGGATATATAATCTTATGGGCTAATTTCGTTAAGTTTATGAATTCGTTCATTAATACTTATAGCAAGTGAAAGAGTTAATAAATAAAATAATTATAAAAATTTATTTTTATTAAATATTGTTATATAAGTATTATTTTTAGTTTTAACTTTTAGAAGATTAAGATTATTTATATTTTATTTATTTTTTGAAAGAAGATTAATTCCAACTTTATTTTTAATTTTAGGGTGAGGGTATCAACCAGAACGTTTACAAGCGGGGATTTATTTATTATTTTATACATTATTAGTTTCTTTACCGATATTAATTGGTATTTTTTAGAATTTATTGTTCTTATTTTATTTTTTTTTTATTATTTTTATATTTAAATATATTAAGCTATGAAAATTATTTTAGAATGATATTTTTAACTTTTAGTGTATGTGAAGGAGCTTTAGGATTATCAATTTTAGTTTCAATAATTCGAACTCATGGAAATGATTATTTTCAATCTTTTAGAGTTATATATCGTTAAAATTAATTTTTTTTTAATTTTTTAAGCCCTCTTTGTTTTATAAATAATATATTTTCAATGGTACAGATTATATTATTTTTTATTAGATTTGTTATATTATTAATAAATAATTTTTTAAATTATTGAACAAGTATTTCATATTTTTTAGGGGGGATATATTATCTTATGGGCTAATTTTGTTAAGCTTATGAATTTGTTCATTAATAATTATAGCAAGTGAAAGAGTTAATAAATATAATAATTATAAAAATTTATTTTTATTTAATATTGTTATATTAGTATTATTTTTAGTTTTAACTTTTAGAAGAATAAGATTATTTATATTTTATTTATTTTTTGAAAGAAGATTAATTCCAACTTTATTTTTAATTTTAGGGTGAGGGTATCAACCAGAACGTTTACAAGCAGGGACTTATTTATTATTTTATACATTATTAGTTTCTTTACCAATATTAATTGGTATTTTTTATATAATAAATAAAATAGGAACAAAAAATTTTTATTTAATAAATAATTTTATATTTAATTATGATTTATTATATTTTTGTATAATAAGTGCGTTTTTAGTAAAAATACCAATATTTTTAGTTCATTTATGATTGCCAAAAGATCATGTTGAAGCACCTGTTTCAGGGTCAATAATTTTAGCAGGTATTATATTAAAGTTAGGAGGTTATGGTATATTGCGAGTTATTAGAATTATACAACTTATAAACTTAAAATATATATTGGTTTGAATTAGAATTAGTTTAGTAGGAGGGGTTTTAGTTAGTTTAGTATGTTTACGCCAAACTGATTTAAAGGCTTTAATTGCGTATTCTTCTGTAGCTCATATAGGAATTGTATTAGCAGGGCTATTGACAATAAGATATTGAGGTTAATGTGGTTCTTATAGATTAATACTTGCTCATGGACTATGTTCATCAGGGTTAGTTTGTTTAACCAATATTTCTTATGAACGTTAAGGGAGACGAAGTTTATTAATTAATAAGTGTATATTAAATTTTATACCCGCTATAGCATTATGGTGATTTTTATTAAGATCAGCAAATATAGCTGCTCCTCCTACACTAAATTTATTAGGAGAAATTTTATTAATTAATAGAATTGTGTCTTGGTCATGAATTTCAATAATTATATTATCTTTGTTAACTTTTTTAGAGTTGCTTATACCTTATAAAGAGTGAAACATGTATATTATGACTTTATTTAAATAGTTTAATAAAAATACTAATTTGTGGTGTTAGTGATATGATGAATTCATTTTAGATCATGAAATATATATCAATTTAATTTTTATTAGAATATCATGTTTTATTTTAAAATTAAATTTTTTAATAAATGATAGTTTATTTTATCGAGTGAGAGTTAGTATCATTAAATTCGATTTCAATTGTTATAACTTTTTTATTTGATTGAAAAAGTCTTTTATTTATATCTTTTGTTTTAATAATTGCTTCTTTAGTAATTTATTACAGAAAAAAGTATATAAAAAGAGATGTAAATATTAATCGATTTATTATATTAGTATTAATATTTGTTTTATCGATAATAATATTAATTATTAGTCCAAATTTAATCAGAATTTTACTTGGATGGGATGGTTTAGGGTTGGTTTCATATTGTTTGGTGATTTATTTTCAAAATATTAAATCATATAATGCTGGTATATTAACTGCTTTATCTAATCGTATTAGGGATGTGGCTCTATTATTAGCAATTGCTTGAATATTAAATTATGGAAGATGAAATTAAGTATTTTATTTAGAAATTATACAAAATGAATATGAAATAATATTAATTGGAAGTTTTGTTATATTAGCAGCTATAACAAAAAGAGCCCAAATTCCATTTTCTTCATGATTACCAGCGGCTATAGCAGCCCCAACTCCTGTGTCTGCTTTAGTTCATTCTTCAACTTTAGTAACAGCAGGAGTATATTTATTAATTCGGTTTAATATTTTATTAGCAAATAGATGATTAGGCCAATTTTTATTATTATTATCTGGGTTAACAATATTTATGGCGGGGTTAGGTACTAATTTTGAATTTGATTTAAAAAAGATTATTGCTTTATCTACTTTAAGTCAACTTGGGTTAATAATGAGAATTTTATCTATAGGATTTTATAAGTTAGCAAATCATATAATGCTGGTATATTAACTGCTTTATCTAATCGTATTGGGGATGTGGCTCTATTATTAGCAATTGCTTGAATATTAAATTATGGAAGATGAAATTATGTATTTTTTTTAGAAATTATACAAAATGAATATGAAATAATATTAATTGGAAGTTTGGTTATATTAGCAGCTATAACAAAAAGAGCCCAAATTCCATTTTCTTCATGATTACCAGCGGCTATAGCAGCTCCAACTCCTGTGTCTGCTTTAGTTCATTCTTCAACTTTAGTAACAGCATAGGTATATTTATTAATTCGGTTTAATATTTTATTAGCAAATAGATGATTTTTATTATTATTATCTGGGTTAACAATATTTATGGCGGGGTTAAGCGCTAATTTTGAATTTGATTTAAAAAAGATTATTGCTTTATCTACTTTAAGTCAACTTGGGTTAATAATGAGAATTTTATCTATAGGATTTTTTAAGTTAGCAATATTTCATTTATTAACTCATGTATTATTTAAAGCTTTATTATTTATATGTGCTGGAGCCATTATTCATAATATAAATAACTCACAAGATATTCGGTTAATAGGGGGGTTGAGAATTTATATACCTTTAACTTCTGCTTGTTTTAACGTTTCTAATTTAGCTTTGTGTGGTATACCCTTTTTATTCAAAGGATTTAATTTTAGAAGTTGTAATAATTAGAAACATTAATATATTTTCTTTATCTTTTTCTACCGGGTTGACTGTTTGTTATTCTTTTCGGTTAGTTTATTATTCAATAACAGGGGATTTAAATTGTAGAAGCTTAAATATATTAAATGATGAAGGGTGAGTTATTGCGAGGGATATTAGGCTTATTAATTATAAAAACTGTTGGGGGAAGAATATTAAATTGATTAATTTTTCCTACCCCGGATATAATTTGTTTACCTATTTATATGAAATTATTAATTTTATTTGTTTGTATTGTAGGGGGTTTAATAGGTTATTTAATTTCTTTAAGAAATTTGTACAGAATTAATAAATCTTTAAGATTTCATGCTTCAACAAATTTTATAGGATCTATATGATTTATACCTTATATTAGAACTTATGGGCTAATTTATTTTCCTTTAAATTATGGCCAAATTGTTTGTAAAAGTTTTGATCAAGGTTGATCTGAATATATTGGGGGACAACATTTATATAGAAAATAAGTAAATTCTTCTCAAGTTTTATTTTTAATACATATTGCTTCATCTATTTTAAGTCAACTTGGGTTAATAATGAGAATTTTATCTATAATATTTTATAAGTTAGCAATATTTCATTTATTAACTCATGCATTATTTAAAGCTTTATTATTTATATGTGCTGGAGCAATTATTCATAATATAAATAACTCACCAGATAATCGGTTAATAGGGGGGTTGAGAACAAATTAGTAAATGCTTCTCAAGTTTTATTTTTAATACATAATAATAGATTAAAAATTTATTTAATATTATTTGTATTTTTTAATTTTAATTTTAACAATATTTTTTATAGTTTTATAAATTCAAATAGCTCACATTTAGAGTATAACATTGAAGATGTTATGGTGGCTGTTAAACCTTTGAATATTGTGAATTAATAATAGTAATTTATAAAAAAAAAGAATTTTATTCTTACAATGAAAATGTAAAGTTTTATTTAAACTATATAAATAGAAGTGTAAATGGAATTTAACCATTAAAAGGAAAAAGTTAGCTTTTACTTGAACACCACACTTCCTTAATTGGAGATAGCTCTCAATTTTATCATTAACAGTGATAGACCTCTATTTTGGTTTAAATTAAAAAGAATAAGGGTAAATTTACCTAAGATTAGGTCGAAACTAATTGCAATCAATAGCTTCATATTCGTTTAAATATAAGGTAGATTGAAAATTCAATACTTTTTGAATGCAAATCAAATGTTATACTTAACTACAACCCTAAATTTTGTATTAATTTGATCAGTTTAATATTCCTTGATTTCCTTCATCGTAAAGTCCAATTAATAAAATTAAAATAAAAATAATTGATGTTATTGTTCAAACAAGTAAATTTGAAAATTTAAAAATAATAATTATTGGTAAAATTAATGCAATTTCTACATCAAAAATTAAAAAAATAATTGTGATTAAGAAAAATTGAAGAGAAAATGGGAGACGAGAAGAAGATTTTGGGTCAAATCCACATTCAAAAGGGGAACTTTTTTCTCGATCAACCAAAGTTTTTTTTGATAAAATTGAAGCTAAAATTATTACAATAAATGAGATTATTATAATAAATGAAGAAATTATTGGAAGTCAAATATACTTTTATACTATATAGATAATTATAAGATGATTAATATCCTCATTAATAAATTGTGATATATAAAAATAATCATACTACGTCTACAAAATGTCAGTATCAAGCTGCTACTTCAAATCCAAAATGATGGTTTTTTGAAAAGTGATTATTTAAATGTCGTAATAAACAAATTAATAAAAAAGTGGTTCCGATTAAAACATGAACACCATAGAATCCAGTAGCCATATAAAATGTATAACCATAAACTGAGTCTGCAATTGTGAATGGAGCTTCAATATATTCGCATGCTTGTAGTATAGTAAAATAAATTCCTAATAGAACTGTAAAAAATAAACCTTGAGTTGTTTGAGAGTAGTTTCTTTTAGTAAATGAATTTGGAAATGATTAAATGAAATAATACCAGCTGGAGATCATGAAGACCCTAATTCAATTGCTGGGGATAAACTTCTATGGAAAAAAGCTCAGAAAAATCTTACAAAAAATAAAACTTCAGATAAAATAAATAAAATTATTCCTCATCGTAATCCAATAGTTACAGCAAATGTGTGTAATCATTGATATGTACCTTCTCGGGATACATCTCGTCATCATTGGTAAACAGTAAGAATTGTAATAATATTTCCTAATAAAAATAAAGAAGTATCATATTGATGAAATCATTTAACTATTCCTGAAACAGTTCTTATAGCTCCGATTGCACCTGTTAAAGGTCATGGGCTATAATCAACCTGATGAAATGGGTGATTTGAATGTGTTGACATTTAATAAATAAATTAAGTTACTTCTCTAAATGTAAATATTGATTTTTTTTAAAAAGAAAGTTTTTAATTAAATAATGCTTTATAGTAAATTTAAAAAAAAAAATTATATTTATATTGTAAATAATTAAAATTTTCTATATAGATATATATATTAATGTAAATCTTTAACAATATATAAATATATAAATATATAATAATTTATAAAAATTATATAAATTTATATAAATTAAAATAATATTTAGATAAATCTTTTAAATATAGATTTTTTTACTATAAATGTAAAGATTTTTGGATTGCGAAATTTTTTATCTAAATTGTTAACTATATAATAATATATATATATATATATATATATTTAATAATTTTAAAATTTATAAAATAATTAACAATTTAAAAATAAAAAAAAAAAATTAAAATTTTACAAAAATAATTAACATGTAATAATTTAATAACCCCAAAAAGAATAAGTAAATAACAGCAATTTTGTGACTTCTAAAAACTATTCTCTTTTTTTTTTAATTTTAAAAAATTAGTAAAAAAGAAAACTTATTTATATTAAAAATTATATTTTTTTTAAATATTTTTATATACTAGATCTAGATTAATATATAATATATATATATATAATATATATATATATATATATATATATATATATATATATATATATATATATATTATATATTAATCTAGATCTAGTATATAAAAATATTTAAAAAAAATATAATTTTTAATATAAATAAGTTTTCTTTTTTACTAATTTTTTAAAATTAAAAAAAAAAGAGAATAGTTTTTAGAAGTCACAAAATTGCTGTTATTTACTTATTTTTTTTGGGGTTATTAAATTATTACATGTTAATTATTTTTGTAAAATTTTAATTTTTTTTTTTATTTTTAAATTGTTAATTATTTTATAAATTTTAAAATTATTAAAAATTTTTATAATTTTGTTAGTTTATAAATTTTTATAATTTTTATAAATTATTAAATTTTAATTTTAATTGAAATTTAATTTAAAATTACCTAAAATAAAGTATTTACAATGAAATTATTTTAAAACTTTTTTTGAAATAGTTAATAATGATTAAATTTAATAATTTTTTAAAAGTTACAATAATTTATAAAGGGCACATTTTATATTATCAGATTTAGTGATTATAATTAAATATTTAATTAAAAATTATTTAAAAAAAATTTTTAGGAATAAATTATAATTATAAATTATTAAATTAATTAACATTTATAAAATTTTTATAAATATTTATTAAATTAATATATTAAAGTTTTATTTTGGCTTAAAATTTTGTTATTAATTTGATTTACATGTAAATTTTTGTGTGAAATTTTATTAATTTTAAAAATTAGTAAATTATTTATAGCCGCAGTAATTAATTTTATAAATTAAAGAAATTTAGATATAGTAATATTAAAGAGTACAGATAAAATTGGTGCCAGCAATCGCGGTTACACTAATTGTACAAATGAATTTTTTCGGTAAAAGTTAAATTAAATTTTGTTAAATATAATTAAATTTATTAAGTGAAATTTTAAATTTAAATTTTTTATAAAATATATAATTGAAACTTGAAAATTTTAATAAAAAACTAGGATTAGATACCCTATTATTTAAAATGTAAATATTAATACTTAAGTAGTAGTAGTTATGTTCTTAAAAACTTAAAAAATTTGGCGGTATTTTAGTCTATCCAGAGGAACCTGTTTTGTAATCGATAATCCACGATGGACCTTACTTAAATCAATCAGTTTATATACCGTCGTTATCAGAATATTTTATAAGAATAATAATATTCAATAATTTTTATTAAAATTATCAGATCAAAGTGTAGCTTATATTTATGTAATAATGGGTTACAATAAATTAATTTAAACGGATAATATTATGAAAAAATTTTTGAAGGTGGATTTGGTTGTAAAATTCTATTTTAGCTCTAAAATATCTACACATCGCCCGACGCTCTTATTATGAAGGTAAGATAAGTCGTAACAGTAGATGTACTGGAAAGTGTATCTAGAATGACAATTTAAAGCTTATTTAGTAAAGCATTTCATTTACATTGAAAAGATTTTTGTGCAAGTCAATATAAATTGATTAGATTTTATTTATTAATTTTATTTATTTTAATTGAAAATATTAAAAATAATTTTATAGAATAAAGTTTTAGTATTGTTTAAAGAAAAAATAAATTTAATTATAGTTTAATAGTATTGTAAAAAAAAAATTGAAATAATTTGAAAAATTTTTATTTTAAAAGAAAATTTAATTTATTGTACCTTGTGTATCAGTGTTTATTAAATAAAGAATATTAAAAATATTTTTCTCGATTTTAAAAGAGTTAATATAATATAAGTTAATGTAGTAAAATTATTTATAATATTATATTAGAAATGAAATGTTATTCGTTTTTAAAGGTATCTAGTTGTTCAAGACATGAATTTAATTCAGAATTTTTAAATTCATTTAATAATTTTTAAATTAAATGATTTATAAATTTAATATTTTATGGGATAAGCTATAAAATAAAGTTTTATAAATAATAAATAAATTTAATAAATATATGCTTAGAATTAGCAATTGTTTACAATTATGTTATAATTTATTTTATAAAATAAATTATTTATTATATTTTAATTATTTATAGAAATATTAATTTTAATTTTTAAAATTAAGTAATAATGATAAAATTAGTATATTATATTGTAAAGATAAATTTAAATGAAAAGATTATATAAAGAATTCGGCAAAAATATTGTTCGCCTGTTTAACAAAAACATGTCTTTTTGAAATAAATTTAAAGTCTGACCTGCCCACTGAAATTTTAAATGGCCGCAGTATTCTAACTGTGTAAAGGTAGCATAATCATTAGTCTTTTAATTGAAGGCTGGAATGAATGGTTGGACGAAATATTAACTGTTTCATTTAATTTTTTTAGAATTTTATTTTTTAGTCAAAAAGCAAAAATTTATTTAAAAGACGAGAAGACCCTATACATCTTTATATTTTATTTATTTTAATTGTAAAGATTAATTTTATTATAATAAAATAAAATAAAATATTTTATTGGGGTGATATTAAAATTTAAAAAACTTTTAATTATAATAATTCATTAATTTATGAATAATTGATCCATTAATAATGATTAAAAATTTAAGTTACTTTAGGGATAACAGCGTAATTTTTTTGGAGAGTTCATATCGATAAAAAAGATTGCGACCTCGATGTTGGATTAAGATATAATTTTGGGTGTAGCTGTTCAAATTTTAAGTCTGTTCGACTTTTAAATTCTTCCATGATCTGAGTTCAAACCGGCGTAAGCCAGGTTGGTTTCTATCTTTAAAAAATTGTAATATTTTAGTACGAAAGGACCAAATATTAAAATAATTATATTTTTAATTTGAATATTATTAATTGAGCAGCTATATTGGCAGATTAGTGCAATAAATTTGGAATTTATTTATGTAATTATACCCTGATCCCATTAAAAATGGGAAATCAGGGTATAATGGTTTTGTGCAAATGTATGTAACAGGCAGAAGGAGGCGTGGCAGACCCCATAAAGTATATATATTCTTGATCAGGACGACAAGCCGAGTCGATTGAGCCCTGTCCGTCTGTCTGTCCGTCCGTCTGTCCGTCTGTCCGTCTGTCCGTCTGTCCGTCTGTCCGTATGTGTGAACGCGTGGATCTCAGCATCTATAAGAGCTAGAGACTTGAAATTTTTTTTGTAGGTCCGTGTATAGCACGCGCAGGTCAAGTTTGTTTCAAATATTCGATAACTATTCGCATTTAATTGTTATCGAATAAAAACATTATTGAAATGCAGTAAATAAATTATATCTCGAACGTCTTAAGAGCTAGAGCCTCCAAATTTTGTATTTAGTCTTATGTATATTTTATGCAATTTTGATTTTGTTGGATTTTGGATACCGGCTCCAAATTCCCCCAAATTCTTAGAATTTAAGTTTAGTTGGAGCTAGGGCCATTATGTGAAGGCGTTTGCATCTCAACCAAGCCAATAGGATATGTAGATCATATGCTGAAAGTTTCATTAAAATCCATTAAGTAAAACAGAAGTTATTAAACAAAACGTTTGGCCAATTTGCTAAAGCACATGTCAGCAGCGCCACGCGCACGCATTTTTCCTATGCGTGTGCACACATACATTCAAATGCGTGTATTCTTTTCTATTCCAAGAATTGAAATTGCGATTGAATTGTGCTGAATTATTAGCTGCTACTTATGTTCAAATTTGCAACAACTCGCGAAAGAAGGGCAGTGGCTGCGTTGGTATAGGCGCCGCTCGTATGCAGCTTGGTCCGGGTTCGAGACCAGAGGAGATGAAATGTTTTTTATTGTTTTATTTTTTTTTTTTAGTTATGAAGTGGCGGTGTTGGTAGAGTTTGTGCACGTTGCGCAAATAATCCGGGTTCGAATCCTGGTCTCGCAATGTCGATTTTTATTTGTTTTCTTTTTTTTTTAATTCTCGATACAAACTACGGAAAATATTACAAAACTCAAAGGACTAGGATCAGGGTATCTCCTAGTCGGGCACCCCGAGTAGAGCTTTCTTACTTGTTTTATTTACAAATAGTACTTGTTTTATATAGAATTAATTATGTCTTTAATTGGGAGTTTATTATTAATTATTTGTGTCTAGTAAGAGTGGCTTTTCTAACTTTATTAGAACGGAAAGTTTTAGGATATATTCAGATTCGTAAAGGTCCTAATAAAGTTGGATTAATAGGAATTCCTCAACCTTTTTGTGATGCGATTAAGTTATTTACAAAAGAACAAACTTATCCTTTATTGTCAAGTTAATTAAGATACTATATTTCTCCAATTTTATCTTTATTTTTATCTTTAGTTGTATGAATATGTATACCTTTTTTTATTAAATTATATTCATTTAATTTAAGAGGTTTATTTTTTTTATGCTGTACAAGATTAGGAGTTTATACTGTTATAGTAGCTGGTTGGTCATCTAATTCAAATTATGCATTATTAGGGGGTTTACGAGCTGTTGCTCAAACAATTTCTTATGAAGTTAGATTAGCTTTAATTTTATTATCTTTCGTATTTTTAATTGGAGGCTATAATTTTATATATTTTTATTGCTATCAATCTTATATTTGGTTTTTAATTATTATTTTTCCTATAGCTTTAGTTTGAATTACTATTTCTTTAACTGAAACTAAACGAACTCCTTTTGATTTTGCTGAAGGAGAATCTGAATTAGTTTCGGGGTTTAATGTAGAATATAGAAGAGGGGGATTTGCATTAATTTTTTTAGCAGAGTATGCAAGAATTTTATTTATAAGAATGTTATTTTGTGTAATTTTTTTAGGGTGTGATGTATTTAATTTATTATTTTATTTTAAATTAACATTAATTTCGTTTGTTTTTATTTGGGTTCGGGGAACTTAACCTCGGTTTCATTATGATAAATTAATATATTTGGCTTGAAAATGTTTTTTATCTTTTTCTTTAAATTATTTATTATATTTTATTGGGTTTAAAATTTTATTATTTGCTTTATTATTATGAATTAAACTTAGTAAAGTTAATAGAAAATAAAATGTCTATCTTATGTTTTCAAAACATAAAATTATTCAAGCTCATTAACTAATTTAATAAATTATCTCATCATTTATTAACGACTGGATTAATTAAATAATATAAAAAATAAATTACAGTTAAAATTTGTCTAATTAATACATAAGGTTCTTCAACTGGGCGAGCTCCAATTCAAGTCAGTAAAATTACAGTAACAACTATAATTCAAAATAGAATTTGATTAATTGGGTAAAATTGAATTCTTCGAAATTTTCTTAAGTTATAAAAAGGGAGAATTATTAAAATAGCAATTGAAAGAACTAAAGCAATAACTCCACCTAATTTATTAGGAATAGAACGAAGGATGGCGTAAGCAAATAAAAATATCATTCGGGTTGAATGTGGGCAGGAGTAACAAGAAGGTTAGCAGGGATAAAATTATCCGGGTCTCCAAGTAAGTTTGGGTTAATTAAAATTAAAGAAAAATTCATTGTACTAAATCAAGTCCTAAGTAAGGTACTGCTGATAATAAATTTGTAATAACTGTTGCTCCTCAAAAAGATATTTGTCCTCAAGATAATACGTATCCTATATAAGCAGTTCCTATTACAAGAAATAAAATAATTATTCCAATTGTTCATGTTGGGGTAAATAAGTAAGATCCGTAATAAATTCCACGTCCAACATGTAGATAAATACAAATAAAAAAAGAGGCTCCGTTAGCATGTATAGTTCGTAGTAATCAACCATAATTTACATCTCGGCAAATATGATTTACTCTGTTAAAAGCTATATTAACGTCTGCTGTGTAATGAATGGCTAAAAATATACCGGTTAAAATTTGAATAATTAAACATAACCCTAATAATGATCCAAAATTTCATCATGCAGAAATATTAATTGGTGCGGGTAAATCAACTAATGCATTATTAGCAATTTTAAATAAGGGGTGTGAAGTTCGTAAAGGTTTGTTCATTAGTTTATTAAACGTAAAGGTCCCTTGAATATATTTGTAATTTTTACAACAATTAAAGTAATTAACAAATAATTTATTAATAAAATTGTTACAAAATTTGTTGGGGAGTTATAAAGTTTATTAAGAGAAAGTGTATTTTCTGGGAAATAAGAGTAGATATTTGAAATATTTTGTATTTCGTTATTTATAAAAAAAAATTAATATAATTTTTGTCGATAAATAAAAATACAAAAATTCTTAAAAATATAAAAGTAAAACAAATTAAGGTTAATTTAATAGATAAATTAAATATTTCATTAGAAGCTAAGGAGGTAACATAAACAAATAAAACTAGTATACCCGCTAAAAAAAATTAAAAATAAAATATATGAAAATCAAAAAGTTTTTGTTATTATACCTGTAATTAAACAAATTAAAATTGTTTGAATTAATAAAGTTAAACCTATAGCTAATGGGTGAATTATATTAATGAAAATAATTGAAGTAAAAAAAATATTGCGTAAAGAATTAATTGAAGAATTTCAAGAGGTAGTTTATATAAAATATTAATTTTGGGGATTAATGAAAAAGAAATATTTTTTTCTCTTGAAGTTTTAAAAGAAATAATCTTATTTTTGATTTACAAGACCAATGTTTTTATTAAATTATTAAAACTAATGAGTATATTTTTGTATTGAAGTTTACCTGTGATTTTATTTATTTTTGGGTTATTTTGTTTTGTGTCAAATCGTAAGCATTTACTTTCTATACTTTTAAGTTTAGAATTTATTGTTCTTATTTTATTTTTTTTATTATTTTTATATTTAAATATATTAAGTTATGAAAATTATTTTAGAATGATATTTTTAACTTTTAGTGTATGTGAAGGAGCTTTTGGATTATCAATTTTAGTTTCAATAATTCGAAATCATGGAAATGATTATTTTCAATCTTTTAGAATTATATAATGTTAAAATTATTTTTTTTTAAATTTTTTTTTAAGCTTTCTTTGTTTTATAAATAATATATTTTGAATGGTACAGGTTATATTATTTTTTTATTAGATTTGTTATATTATTAATAAATAATTTTTTAAATTATTGAACAAGTATTTCATATTTTTTAGGAGGGGGATATATTATCTTATGGGCTAATTTTGTTAAGTTTATGAATTTGTTCATTAATAATTATAGCAAGTGAAAGAGTTAATAAATATAATAATTATAAAAATTTATTTTTATTTAATATTGTTATATTAGTATTATTTTTAGTTTTAACTTTTAGAAGAATAAGATTATTTATATTTTATTTATTTTTTGAAAGAAGATTAATTCCAACTTTATTTTTAATTTTAGGGTGAGGGTATCAACCAGAACGTTTACAAGCAGGGATTTATTTATTATTTTATACATTATTAGTTTCTTTACCAATATTAATTGGTATTTTTTATATAATAAATAAAATAGGAACAATAAATTTTTATTTAATAAATAATTTTATATTTAATTATGATTTATTATATTTTTGTATAATAAGTGCGTTTTTAGTAAAAATACCAATATTTTTAGTTCATTTATGATTGCCAAAAGATCATGTTGAAGCACCAGGGTCAATAATTTTAGCAGGTATTATATTAAAGTTAGGAGGTTATGGTATATTGCGAGTTATTACAATTGTACAACTTATAAACTTAAAATATATATTGGTTTGAATTAGAATTAGTTTAGTAGGAGGGGTTTTAGTTAGTTTAGTATGTTTACGCCAAACTGATTTAAAGGCTTTAATTGCGTATTCTTCTGTAGCTCATATAGGAATTGTATTAGCAGGGCTATTGACAATAAGATATTGAGGTTAATGTGGTTCTTATAGATTAATACTTGCTTATGGACTATGTTCATCAGGGTTAGTTTGTTTAACCAATATTTCTTATGAACGTTAAGGGAGACGAAGTTTATTAATTAATAAGTGTATATTAAATTTTATACCCGCTATAGCATTATGGTGATTTTTATTAAGATCAGCAAATATAGCTGCTCCTCCTACACTAAATTTATTAGGAGAAATTTTATTAATTAATAGAATTGTGTCTTGGTCATGAATTTCAATAATTATATTATCTTTGTTAACTTTTTTAGAGTTGCTTATACCTTATAAAGAGTGAAACATGTATATTATGACTTTATTTAAATAGTTTAATAAAAATACTAATTTGTGGTGTTAGTGATATGATGAATTCATTTTAGATCATGAAATATATATCAATTTAATTTTTATTAGAATATCATGTTTTATTTTAAGATTAAATTTTTTAATAAAGGATAGTTTATTTTATCGAGTGAGTTAGAATCATTAAATTCGATTTCAATTGTTATAACTTTTTTATTTGATTGAATAAGTATTCTATTTATATCTTGTTTTAATAATTGCTTCGTTAGTAATTTATTACAGAAAAGAGTATATAAGAAGAGATGTAAATATTAATTGATTTATTATATTAGTATTAATATTTGTTTTATCTATAATAATATTAATTATTAGTCCAAATTTAATTAGAATTTTACTTGGATGGGATGGTTTAGGGTTGGTTTCATATTGTTAGGTGATTTATTTTCAAAATATTAAATCATATAATGCTGGGATATTAACTGCTTATCTAATCGTATTTGGGATGTGGCTCTATTATTAGCAATTGCTTGAATATTAAATTATGGAAGATGAAATTATGTATTTTATTTAGAAATTATACAAAATGAATATGAAATAATATTAATTGGAAGTTTTGTTATATTAGCAGCTATAACAAAAAGAGCCCAAATTCCATTTTCTTCATGATTACCAGCGGCTATTGCAGCTCCAACTCCTGTGTCTGCTTTAGTTCATTCTTCAACTTTATTAACAGCAGGGGAATATTTATTAATTCGGTTTAATATTTTATTAGCAAATGGATGATTTTTATTATTATTATCTGGGTTAACAGTATTTATGGCGGGGTTAGGCGCTAATTTTGAATTTGATTTAAAAAAGATTATTGCTTTATCTACTTTAAGTCAACTTGGATTAATAATAAGAATTTTATCTATAGGATTTTATAAGTTAGCAATATTTCATTTATTAACTCATGCATTATTTAAAGCTTTATTATTTATATGTGCTGGAGCAATTATTCATAATATAAATAACTCACCAGATAATCGGTTAATAGGGGGGTTGAGAACAAATTAGTAAATGCTTCTCAAGTTTTATTTTTAATACATAATAATAGATTAAAAATTTATTTGATATTATTTGTATTTTTTAATTTTAATTTTAACAATATTTTTTATAGTTTTATAAATTCAAATAGCTCACATTTAGAGTATAACATTGAAGATGTTATGGTGGCTGTTAAACCTTTGAATATTGTGAATTAATAATAGTAATTTATAAAAAAAAAAGAATTTTATTCTTACAATGAAAATGTAAAGTTTTATTTAAACTATATGAATAGAAGTGTAAATGGAATTTAACCATTAAAAGGATAAAGTTAGCTTTTACTTGAACACCACACTTCCTTAATTGGAGATAGCTCTCAATTTTATCATTAACAGTGATAGACCTCTATTTTGGTTTAAATTAAAAAGAATAAGGGTAAATTTACCTAAGATTAGGTCGAAACTAATTGCAATCAATAGCTTCATATTCGTTTAAATATAAGGTAGATTGAAAATTCAATACTTTTTGAATGCAAATCAAATGTTATACTTAACTACAACCCTAAATTTTGTATTAATTTGATCAGTTTAATATTCCTTGATTTCCTTCATCGTAAAGTCCAATTAATAAAATTAAAATAAAAATAATTGATGTTATTGTTCAAACAAGTAAATTTGAAAATTTAAAAATAATAATTATTGGTAAAATTAATGCAATTTCTACATCAATATTTCTTATGAACGGTTAGGAAGACGAAGTTTATTCATTAATAAGGGGATATTAAATTTTATACCTGCTATAGCATTATGATGATTTTTATTAAGATCGGCGAATATAGCTGCTCCTCCTACATTAAATTTATTAGGGGAAATTTCATTAATTAATAGAATTGTTTCTTGGTCATGAGTTTCAATAATTATATTATCTTTTTTATCTTTTTTAGAGCTGCTTATACTTTATATTTATACTCTTTTAGACAACATGGAAAGATTTTTTCTGGGGCTTATGCTTTTAGAGGGGGTAAAATTCGTGAATATTTATTATTATTATTACATTGATTACCTTTAAATTTATTAATTATAAAGAGTGAAACATGTATATTATGACTTTATTTAAATAGTTTAATAAAAATACTAATTTGTTGTGTTAGTGATATGATGAATTCATTTTAGATCGTGAAATATGTATCAATTTGTAGAATTAGATTTATTAATTTAATTTTTATTAGAATATCGTGTTTTATTTTAAGATTAAATTTTTTAATAAATGATATAGTTTATTTTATTGAGTGAGAGTTAGTATCATTAAATTCGATTTCAATTGTTATAACTTTTTTATTTGATTGAATAAGTCTTTTATTTATATCTTTTGTTTTAATAATTGCTTCTTTAGTAATTTATTACAGAAAAGAATACATAAGAAGAGATGTAAATATTAATCGATTTATTATATTAGTGTTAATATTTGTTTTATCAATAATGATATTAATTATTAGACCAAATTTAATTAGAATTTCATATTCATCATATTGTTTAGTGATTTATTTTCAAAATATTAAATCATATAATGCTGGGATATTAACTGCTTTATCAAATCGAATTGGGGATGTGGCCTTATTGTTGGCAATTGCTTGAATATTAAATTATGGGAGATGAAATTATGTATTTTATTTAGAAATTATACAAAATGAATATGAAATAATATTAATTGGGAGTTTGGTCATATTAGCTGCTATAACAAAAAGAGCTCAAATTCCGTTTTCTTCTTGGTTACCGGCGGCTATAGCAGCCCCAACTCCTGTGTCTGCCTTAGTTCATTCTTCAACTTTAGTAACAGCGGGGGTATATTTATTAATTCGATTTAATGTTTTATTGGCAAATAGATGATTAGGTCAATTTTTATTATTATTATCTGGATTGACAATATTTATAGTAGGATTAGGAGCTAATTTTTAATTTGATTTAAAAAAGATTATTGCTTTATCTACTTTAAGTCAACTTGGATTAATAATAAGAATTTTATCTATAGGATTTTATAAATTAGCAATATTTCATTTATTGACTCATGCAATATTTAAAGCTTTATTATTTATATGCGCTGGGGCAATTATTCATAATATAAATAATTCACAAGACATTCGATTAATAGGGGGGTTGAGAATTCATATGCCTCTTACTTCTGCTTGTTTTAATGTTTCTAATGTAGCTTTGTGTGGGATACCTTTTTTAGCTGGGTTTTATTCAAAAGATTTAATTTTAGAAGTTGTAATAATTAGTAACATTAATATATTTTCTTTTTTTCTTTATTTTTTTTTCTACAGGGTTGACTGTTTGTTATTATTTTCGTTTAGTTTATTATTCAATAACAGGGGATTTAAATTGTAGAAGTTTAAATATATTAAATGATGAAGGGTGAGTTATATTGCGAGGAATATTAGGTTTATTAATTATAAGAATTGTCGGTGGAAGAATATTAAATTGATTAATTTTTCCTACACCGGATATAATTTGTTTGCCTATTTATATGAAATTATTAATTTTATTTGTTTGTATTGTAGGAGGATTAATAGGTTATTTAATTTCCTTAAGAAATTTATACAGAATTAATAAATCTTTAAGATTTTATGCTTCAACAAATTTTGTAGGTTCTATATGATTTATGCCCTATATTAGAACTTATGGGTTAATTTATTTTCCTTTAAATTATGGACAAATTGTATGTAAAAGTTTTGATCAAGGTTGATCAGAATATTTTGGAGGGCAACATTTATATAGAAAATTAGTAAATTCTTCTCAAACTTTATTTTTAATACATAATAATAGATTAAAAATTTATTTGATATTATTTGTATTTTGAATTTTAATTTTAACAGTATTTTTTATAATTCTATAAATTCAAATAGCTCACATTTAGAATATAACATTGAAGATGTTATGGTGGTTGTTAAACCTTTGAATATTGTGAATTAATAATAGTAATTTATAAAAAAAAGAATTTTTTTCTTACAATGAAATTGTAAAGTTTTATTTAAACTATATAAATAGTGTAAATGGAATTTAACCATTAAAAGGAAAAAGTTAGCTTTTACTTGAACACCACACTTCCTTAATTGGAGATAGCTCTCAATTTTATCATTAACAGTGATAGACCTCTATTTTGGTTTAAATTAAAAAGAATAAGGGTAAATTTACCTAAGATTAGGTCGAAACTAATTGCAATCAATCGCTTCATATTCGTTTAAATATAAGGTAGATTGAAAATTCAATACTTTTTGAATGCAAATCAAATGTTATACTTAACTACAACCCTAAATTTTGTATTAATTTGATCAGTTTAATATTCCTTGATTTCCTTCATCGTAAAGTCCAATTAATAAAATTAAAATAAAAATAATTGATGTTATTGTTCAAACAAGTAAATTTGAAAATTTAAAAATAATAATTATTGGTAAAATGAATGCAATTTCTACATCAAAAATTAAAAAAATAATTGTGATTAAGAAAAATTGAAGAGAAAATGGGAGACGAGAAGAAGATTTTGGGTCAAATCCACATTCAAAAGGGGAACTTTTTTCTCGATCAACCAAAGTTTTTTTTAATAAAATTGAAGCTAAAATTATTACAATAAATGAGATTATTATAATAATTGAAGAAATTATAGTAATTGAAAAAAGTATCTATACTATTATTAATAGACCTTATGATTGGAAGTCAAATATACTTTTATACTATATAGATAATTATAAGATGATTAATATCCTCATTAATAAATTGTGATATATAAAAATAATCATACTACGTCTACAAAATGTCAGTATCAAGCTGCTGCTTCAAATCCAAAATGATGGTTTTTTGAAAAGTGATTATTTAAATGTTGTAATAAACAAATTAATAAAAAAGTGGTTCCGATTAAAACATGAATACCATGGAATCCAGTAGCCATATAAAATGTATAACCATAAACTGAGTCTGCAATTGTGAATGGAGCTTCAATATATTCGCATGCTTGTAGTATAGTAAAATAAATTCCTAATAGAACTGTAAAAAATAAACCTTGAGTTGTTTGAGAGTAGTTTCTTTTAGTAAATGAATTTGGAAATGATTAAATGAAATAATACCAGCTGGAGATCATGAAGACCCTAATTCAATTGCTGGGGATAAACTTCTATGGAAAAAAGCTCAGAAAAATCTTACAAAAAATAAAACTTCAGATAAAATAAATAAAATTATTCCTCATCGTAATCCAATAGTTACAGCAAATGTGTGTAATCATTGATATGTACCTTCTCGGGATACATCTCGTCATCATTGGTAAACAGTAAGAATTGTAATAATATTTCCTAATAAAAATAAAGAAGTATCATATTGATGAAATCATTTAACTATTCCTGAAACAGTTCTCATAGCTCCGATTGCACCTGTTAAAGGTCATGGGCTATAATCAACCTGATGAAATGGGTGATTTGAATGTGTTGACATTTAATAAATAAATTAAGTTACTTCTCTAAATGTAAATATTGATTTTTTTTAAAAAGAAAGTTTTTAATTAAATAATGCTTTATAGTAAATTTTAAAAAAAATTATATTTATTTGTAAATAATTAAAATTTTCTATATAGATATATATATATTAATGTAAATCTTTAACAATATATAAATATATAAATATATAATAATTTATAAAAATTATATAAATTTATATAAATTAAAATAATATTTAGATAAATCTTTTAAATATAGATTTTTTTTACTATAAATGTAAAGATTTTTGGATTGCGAAATTTTTTATCTAAATTGTTAACTATATATATATATATATATATATATATATATTATATATTAATCTAGATCTAGTATATAAAAATATTTAAAAAAAATATAATTTTTAATATAAATAAGTTTTCTTTTTACTAATTTTTTAAAATTAAAAAAAAAAAGAGAATAATTTTTACAAGTCACAAAATTGCTGTTATTTACTTATTCTTTTTGGGGTTATTAAATTATTAAATGTTAATTATTTTTGTAAAATTTTAATATTTTTTTTTTTATTTTTAATTGTTAATTATTTTATAAATTTTAAAATTAATAAAAATTTTTATAATTTAGATTTATTAATTTAATTTTTATTAGAATATCGTGTTTTATTTTAAGATTAAATTTTTTAATAAATGATATAGTTTATTTTATTGAGTGAGAGTTAGTATCATTAAATTCAGTTTCAATTGTTATAACTTTTTTATTTGATTGAATAAGTCTTTTATTTATATCTTTTGTTTTAATAATTGCTTCTTTAGTAATTTATTACAGAAAAGAATACATAAGAAGAGATGTAAATATTAATCGATTTATTATATTAGTGTTAATATTTGTTTTATCAATAATGATATTAATTATTAGACCAAATTTAATTAGAATTTTGCTTGGATGAGATGGTTTAGGGTTGGTTTCATATTGTTTAGAGATTTATTTTCAAAATATTAAATCATATAATGCTGGGATATTAACTGCTTTATCAAATCGAATTGGGGATGTGGCCTTATTGTTGGCAATTGCTTGAATATTAAATTATGGGAGATGAAATTATGTATTTTATTTAGAAATTATACAAAATGAATATGAAATAATATTAATTGGGAGTTTGGTCATATTAGCTGCTATAACAAAAAGGGCTCAAATTCCGTTTTCTTCTTGGTTACCGGCGGCTATAGCAGCCCCAACTCCTGTGTCTGCCTTAGTTCATTCTTCAACTTTAGTAACAGCGGGGGTATATTTATTAATTCGATTTAATGTTTTATTGGCAAATAGATGATTAGGTCAATTTTTATTATTATTATCTGGATTGACAATATTTATAGCAGGATTAGGAGCTAATTTTGAATTTGATTTAAAAAAGATTATTGCTTTATCTACTTTAAGTCAACTTGGATTAATAATAAGAATTTTATCTATAGGATTTTATAAATTAGCAATATTTCATTTATTGACTCATGCATTATTTAAAGCTTTATTGTTTATATGCGCTGGGGCAATTATTCATAATATAAATAATTCACAAGACATTCGATTAATAGGGGGGTTGAGAATTCATATGCCTCTTACTTCTGCTTGTTTTAATGTTTCTAATTTAGCTTTGTGTGGGATACCTTTTTTAGCTGGGTTTTATTATATATTAATCTATAATCTGAAGGAATTATTAAAAGTTCTAAAATGTTCTGATTCAATTTAATGATAAACCGAAAATTGCTGATGGGTCAAATACAGAAAATAGATTTGTTATCATTTTCAATTTATTGAATTTAAATTAATATTTTTTAATTCGTTTGATTTAGGAGATGAAGGTATGTATGAATAATAATTTAATGAACAAAATAAAATAGAAATAATTGAGAAAGTAAAAAATATTAAAAGTCATCTAATAGGGGCTATTTGAGGAATTAAAAAATATTAAAAATTTAATAATTTTAGTTTGACATACTAATGTTATAAGTAATTTTTTCACAAAAAGTAATCGTTAATTTACTATAAAATGGTTTAAGAGACCAGAAATTCACTTAATAAAATAGTTTGCTGTTTCAACATAGGTAAAATAAAAGTCGTAAAGAAAGGAATGCAATAAATAAAAGAATAATTGCAGGAAGAATAGTTCAAATTATTTCAATTAATTGACTGTGTTAAAGAAATCTATTTACATATTTATTGAAAAATAATATAAATATAAGATACCCGACTAATACAGTAATTATTACTAAAATTAATAAGGCATGATCGTGAAAAAAAATTAACTGTTCTATTAAAGGAGAAGCACTATCTTGAAGACCTAAATTAGCTCATGTTGACATTAGCAACTTCTAATAAAAGTTAAATACTTTATATATGGAGCTTAAATCCATTGCACTAATCTGCCATATTAGAATGATTAATTAGTTAATAAAGGTAACTCAGAATATCTATGTTCAGCAGGTGGGGTATTTTGGTATCATTCAATTGAAGAATTTAATTGAATAGGATAAATAACTTGTCGTTGTGATACAAGACTTTCTCAAATAATATAGAAAATAAATAAAATCCCTAACAGTGAGATAGGTGAACCAATTACATTTCACCTTGTGTAAGCGTCTGGGTAATCAGAATATCGACGAGGTATCCCAGGTAATCCAAGAAAATGTTGAGGGAAAAAAGTAAGATTTACTCCAATAAATATAATGACTTTTTAATCCTGTTAAACCTCCGACTGTGAATAAAAATACAAATCCTAAAGCTCATAAAATAGCATGGGAATATGTAAGTTGTTGTCTAAAACTAAAAATTTTGATACCTGTTAGGAACAGCAATAATTATAGTTGCAGATGTGAAGTAAGCTCGGGTATCTACATCTATTCCCATACTGAATATATGGTGAGCTCAAACAATAAATCCAAGTAAACCAATTGCAAGTATGGCATAAATTATCCCTAAAGACCCAAAAGTTTCCTTTTTTCCTGATTCTTGACTAATAATATGAGAAAATATTCTAAATCCTGGTAAAATTAAAATATAGACTTCAGGATGACCAAAAAATCAAAATAAATGTTGGTAAAGAATTGGGTCCCCTCCTCCGGCTGGGTCAAAAATGATGTATTTAAATTTCGGTCAGTTATTATTAGTAATAGCTCCGGCTAAAACTGGAAGTGACAATAATAACAAAAGTGCAGTAATTACAACTGATCAAACAAATAAAGGTATACGATCTAGAGTAATTCCTTTTGATCGTATATTAATTACAGTAGTGATAAAATTAACTGCCCCTAAAATTGAAGAAATTCCGGCTAAATGTAAAGAAAAAATAGCTAAATCTACAGAAGTTCCATGAGCAATCCCTGATGATAGGGGTGGGTAAACAGTTCATCGTGTGCCAGCTCCGTTTTCAACAATACTTCTCACTAATAAAAGAGATAAAGCAGGATGAAGGAGTCAAAATCTTATATAGCTATATCAGGAGCTCCTAATATTAAAGGAACTAATCAATTTCCAAATCCACCAATTATAATAGGTATTACTATAAAAAAAATTATAACAAAAGCATGTGCAGTAACGATTACATTATAAATTTGATCATCTCCAATTAAAGCACCAGGATGGGCTAATTCGGCTCGGATTAGAATTCTTAATGATGTTTCTGCTATTCCCGCTCAAGCTCAGAAAATAAAATATAAAGTTCCAATATCTTTGTGATTTGTTGAAAATAATCATTGTCGCCATTAAGTGGCTGAAGTTTAGGCGATAGATTGTAAATCTATTTATAAGAATTATTCTTCTTAATCAATTAAAAAAATAAAGGTCTTATAGTCAACAATGATATCAAACTGCAATTTTGAAGGTGTAAAATTTACTAAGGCTTAAAGGGTATTCCTATATTTACAGCTTTGAAGGCTATTAGTTTATTTAACTTAAAGCCTTAGCTTAAAATATTATATAAAATAAGGAAATTAGGAATATACCAAAAATTAAAAAAAATGTTATTAATAAATATAATTTTATAACAACATTATTAATTTGTCAATTTGATACTCAATTATTTTCATAATAATTTAATATAAATGCTGAGTAACAAATTCGTAAATAAAAAAATAAAGTAATTAATGCTGATATTAGTATAATAAATAATTGAAAATATTGTCTACAAAAAGTTATTTGTTGAATTACGATTCATTTAGGGAAAAATCCTAAAAATGGGGGTAATCCTCCTAAAGATAAAAAATTTGTAAATAAAGTAAATTTTACTATTTTATTTTGAGAAAATCAAGAAAATAATTGATTTAAATGGAATAATTTAAAAATATTAAATATAAAAGTTAAAGTAAAAGATAAAAATGAATAAAATAAAAAGTAAATAAATCAAACTGATTCACTAATTATTAAAGCTCTTAGCATTCATCCTAAATGGTTAATTGAAGAATAGGCTATTAATTTTCGTAAAGAAGCTTGGTTTAACCCTCCTAAGGCCCCAACAACAACTGATAAAATTACACTAACTAATAAAAGATTTTTTAAATTTAAATAGGAAATTAGCATTAAAGGGGCAATTTTTTGTCAAGTTATTAATAAAAGTGCGTTTATTCATGTTAAACCTTCTATTAAATTTGGGAATCAAAAATGAAAAGGAGCTGCTCCTCTTTTTATTAACAAGGTCGATAAAATAATTATAGAAATAAAAGATCTATTTGTTTCATAATTTATGTTATTCTTTAATATTAACAAAATTACAAAAAATAATAATTCAGTTGAAGCAAGAGCTTGAGTTAAAAAATACCTTAAAGAAGCTTTAGTAGATTTTAAATTATTACTATCTCTTATAAGGGGGATAAAAGACAATAAATTAATTTCAAGACCTATTCAAGCTCCTAATCAAGAATTAGAAGTAACTGTAATTAAAGTTCCGATAATTATTATTAATACAAATAAAATTTTTGAAGAATTATTAAAAATTAAAAAGAAAAGGATTAAAACCTTTATAAATGGGGTATGAACCCAGTAGCTTAATTAGCTTATTTTTTTAAATTATTTTATTTTAGTGTACGATGCACAAAAGTTTTTGATACTTTTAGAAATAGTTTAATTCTATTAGATATAAATTCTTTCCAAAAAAAACAATAAAAGTTATTAATGAATGTAGAATACTACATTATTTACCCTATCAAGGTAATCCTTTTATCAGACAATTCATTATTAATAGCTTTCGCTACGTTTTTTTTTTTTTTTTTTTATTGCACTTTTTTTGTAAATATTGATTTTTTTTAAAAAATAACTTTTTTAATTAAATAATACTTTATAGTATTTTAAAAAAAAAAATAAATATATTGTGGATAATTATAATTTTCTATATAGATATATATATTAATGTAAATTTTCAATAATATATAAATATATAAATATATAATAATTTATAAAAATTATATAAATTTATATAAATTAAAATAATATTTAGATAAATCTTTTAAATATAGATTTTTTTTACTATAAATGTAATGATTTTTGGATTGCGAAATTTTTTATTTAAATTGTTAACTATATAATAATATATTAAATATTTATATATATATATATTATCTATTAATCTAGATCTAGTATATAAAAATTTTTTTAAAAAAATTATAAATTTTAATATAAATAAGTTTTCTTTTTTACTAATTTTTTAAAATTACAAAAAAAAAAAAAAAGGGGGAAAGAATTTTTATAAGTAACAAAATTGCTGTTATTTACTTATTCTTTTTGAAGTTATTAAATTATTAAATGTTAATTATTTTTGTGAAATTTTAATATTTTTTTATTTTTAAATTATTAATTATTTTATAAATTTTAAAATTGTTAAAAATTTTTATAAATTTGTTAGTTTATAAAAATTTATGATTTTTATGAGTTATTAAATTTTAATTTTAATTAAAATTAAAATTAACTAAAATGTAATATTTAAAATGAAATTATCTTAAAAATTTTTTTGAGATTTTTTTTCATTAAAATAGTAGATAATGATTAAATTTAATAATTTTTTTTTTAAATATTATAATAATTTATAAAGGGGTCATTTATATTATCAGATTTAGTGATTATCATTAATTATTTAAATAAAATAAAAATTTTTAGGAATAAATTATTATTATAAATTATTTAATTAATTAAAATTTATAAAATTTTTATGAATATTTATTAAATTAATATTTTAAAGTTTTATTTTGGCTTAAAAATTTGTTATTAATTTGATTTATATGTAAATTTTTGTATGAAATTTTATTAATTTTAAAAATTAATAAATTATTTATAGCCGCAGTAATTAATTTTATAAATTAAAGATATTTAGATATAGTAATATTAAAGAGTACAGATAAAATTGGTGCCAGCAATCGCGGTTACACTAATTGTACAAATGAATTTTTTCGGTAAAAGTTAAATTAAATTTTGTTAAATATAATTAAATTTATTAAGTGAAATTTTAAATTTAAATTTTTTATAAAATATATAATTGAAACTTGAAAATTTTAATAAAAAACTAGGATTAGATACCCTATTATTTAAAATGTAAATATTAATACTTAAGTAGTAGTAGTTATGTTCTTAAAAACTTAAAAAATTTGGCGGTATTTTAGTCTATCCAGAGGAACCTGTTTTGTAATCGATAATCCACGATGGACCTTACTTAAATCAATCAGTTTATATACCGTCGTTATCAGAATATTTTATAAGAATAATAATATTCAATAATTATTATTAAAATTCATATCAGATCAAGGTGTAGCTTATATCTATGTAATAATGGGTTACAATAAATTAATTTAAACGGATAAAATTATGAAAAAATTTTTGAAGGTGGATTTGGCTGTAAAATTATAAAGATTAATAATTTGATTTTAGCTCTAAAATATGTACACATCGCCCGTCGCTCTTATTATTAAGGTAAGATAAGTCGTAACATAGTAGATGTACTGGAAAGTGTATCTAGAATGACAATTTAAAGCTTATTTAGTAAAGCATTTCATTTACATTGAAAAGATTTTTGTGCAAATCAATATAAATTGATTAGATTTTATTTATTAATTTTATTTATTTTAATTTAAAATATTAAAAATAATTTTATAGCAAAAAGTTTTAGTATTGTTTAAAGAAAAAATAAATTTAATAATAGTTTAATAGTATTGTAAAAGAAAATTGAAATAATTTGAAAAATTTTTATTTTAAAAGAAAATTTACTTTCTTGTACCTTGTGTATCAGTGTTTATTAAATAAAAAATATTGAAAATATTTTTTATCGATTTTAAAAGAGTTAATATAATATATAAGTTAATGTAATAAAATTATTTATAATATTATATTAGAAATGAAATGTTATTCGTTTTTAAAGGTATCTAGTTTTTCAAGACATGAATTTAATTCAGAATTTTTAAATTCATTTAATAATTTTTAAATTAAATGATTTATAAATTTAATATTTTATGGGATAAGCTATAAAATAAAGTTTTATAAATAATAAATAAATTTAATAAATATATGCTTAGAATTAGCAATTGTTTACAATTATGTTATAATTTATTTTATAAAATAAATTATTTATTATATTTTAATTATTTATTGAAATATTAATTTTAATTTTTAAAATTAAGTAATAATGATAAAATTAGTATATTATATTGTAAAGATAAATTTAAATGAAAAGATTATATAAAGAATTCGGCAAAAATATTGTTCGCCTGTTTAACAAAAACATGTCTTTTTGAAATAAATTTAAAGTCTGACCTGCCCACTGAAATTTTAAATGGCCGCAGTATTCTAACTGTGTAAAGAAAGCATAATCATTAGTCTTTTAATTGAAGGCTGGAATGAATGGTTGGACGAAATATTAACTGTTTCATTTAATTTTTTTAGAATTTTATTTTTTAGTCAAAAAGCAAAAATTTATTTAAAAGACGAGAAGACCCTATACATCTTTATATTTTATTTATTTTAATTGTAAAGATTAATTTTATTATAATAAAATAAAATAAAATATTTTATTGGGGTGATATTAAAATTTAAAAAATTTAATTTATGAATAATTGATCCATTAATAATGATTAAAAATTTAAGTTACTTTAGGGATAACAGCGTAATTTTTTTGGAGAGTTCATATCGATAAAAAAGATTGCGACCTCGATGTTGGATTAAGATATAATTTTGGGTGTAGCTGTTCAAATTTTAAGTCTGTTCGACTTTTAAATTCTTACATGATCTGAGTTCAAACCGGCGTAAGCCAGGTTGGTTTCTTTCTTTAAAAAATGGTAATATTTTAGTACGAAAGGACCAAATATTAAAATAATTATATTTTTAATTTGAATATTATTAATTGAAAAGCTATTTTGGCAGATTAGTGCAATAAATTTAGAATTTATTTATGTAATTTTATTTACAAATAGTACTTGTTTTATATAGAATTAATTATGTCTTTAATTGGGAGTTTATTATTAATTATTTGTGTACTTGTAAGAGTAGCTTTTTTAACTTTATTAGAGCGGAAAGTTTTAGGATATATTCAGATTCGTAAAGGTCCTAATAAAGTTGGATTAATAGGAATTCCTCAACCTTTTGCGATGTATTTAATTTATTATTTTATTTTAAATTATTATTAATTTCATTTGTTTTTATTTGGGTTCGAGGAACTTTACCTAGGTTTCGTTATGATAAGTTAATATATTTAGCTTGAAAATGTTTTTTTATCATTTTCTTTAAATTATTTATTATTTTTTATTGGTTTTAAAATTTGATTGTTTTCTTTATTATTATGAATTAAATTTAGTAAAGTTAATAGAAAATAAAATTTCTATCTTATGTTTTCAAAACATATGCTTATTCAAGCTCATTAACTATTTTAATAAATTATCTCATCATTTATTAACGATTGGATTAATTAAATAATATAAAAAATAAATTACAGTTAAAATTTGTCCAATTAATACATAAGGTTCTTCAACTGGGCGGGCTCCAATTCAAGTCAGTAAAATTACAGTAACAACTATAATTCACAATAAGATTTGATTAATAGGATAAAATTGAATTCCCCGAAATTTTCTTAAATTGTAAAAGGGGAGAATTATTAAAATGGCGATTGGAAGAACAAGAGCAGAAACTCCACCTAATTTATTAGGAATAGAACGAAGGATGGCATAAGCAAATAAAAAATATCATTCAGGTTGAATGTGAGTGGGAGTAACAAGAGGATTAGCGGGGATGAAATTATCTGGGTCTCCAAGTAAATTTGGGTTAATTAAAATTAAAGAAATTAATAAGAAAATTATGATAATAAAACCAACAATATCTTTGTAAGTAAAGTAAGGATGAAAAGGAATTTTATCTGTATTTGAATTTAATCCAATAGGGTTATTTGATCCAGTTTGATGTAGAAATAATAAACGAATTATTGTTATTGCTAAAACAATAAAAGGTAAAATGAAATGAAAAGTGAAGAATCGTGTTAAAGTTGCGTTATCAACTGCGAATCCCCCTCAAATTCATTGTACTAACATATCCTATAAAAGCAGTTCCTATAACAAGGAATAAAATAATTACTCCAATTATTCATGTTGGGGTGAATAAATAAGATCCATAGTAAATTCCACGTCCAACATGTAGGTAGATACAAATAAAAAAAAAGAGGCTCCTTTAGCGTGTATAGTTCGTAATAATCATCCATAATTTACATCTCGGCAGATATGATTTACTCTGTTAAAAGCTATATTAACATCTGCTGTGTAATGTATAGCTAAAAATAAACCGGTTAAAATTTGAATAATTAAGCATAATCCTAATAATGATCCAAAATTTCATCATGCAGAAATATTAATTGGTGCGGGTAAATCGACTAATGCATTATTAGCAATTTTAAATAAGGGGTGTGAAGTTCGTAGAGGTTTGTTCATTAGTTTATTAAACGTAAAGGCCCCTTGAATATTTTTGTAATTTTTACAACAACAATTAAAGTAATTAGTAAATAATTTATTAATAAAATTGTTACAAAATTTGTTGGGGAGTTATAAAGTTTATTAAGAGAGAGGGCATTTTCTGGGAAATAACAGTAGATGTTTGAAATATTTTGTATTTCGTTATTTATAAAAAAAAATTAAAATAATTTTTATCACTAAATAAAAATACAAAAATTCTTAAAAATATAAAAATAAAACAAATTAAGGTTAGTTTGATAGATAAATTAAATATTTTATTAGAAGCTAAAGAAGTAACATAAATAAATAAAACTAATATTCCCCCTAAAAAAATTAAAAATAAAATATATGAAAATCAAAAAGTTTTTGTTATTAAACCTGTAATTAAACAAATTAAAATTGTTTGAATTAATAATTTTAAACCTATAGCTAATGAATGGATTATATTAATAAAAATAATTGAAGTGAAAAAAATTATTGCATAAAGAATTAATTGAAGAATTTCAAGAGGTAGTTTATATAAAATATTAATTTTGGGGATTAATGAAAAAGAAATTCTTTCCCCTTGAAGTTTTAAAAGAAATAATCTTATTTTTGATTTACAAGACCAATGTTTTTATTAAACTATTAAAACTAATGATTATAATTTTATATTGAAGTTTACCTGTGGTTTAATTTATTTTTGGGTTATTTTGTTTTGTATCAAATCGTAAACATTTACTTTCTATACTTTTAAGTTTAGAATTTATTGGTCTTATTTTATTTTTTTTTATTATTTTTATATTTAAATATATTAAGTTATGAAAATTATTTTAGAATGATATTTTTAACTTTTAGTGTATGTGAAGGAGCTTATTATCAATTTTAGTTTCAATAATTCGAAATCATGGAAATGATTATTTTCAATCTTTTAGAATTATATAATGTTAAAATTAATTTTTTTTTTGATTTTTTTGAGCTCTCTTTGTTTTATAAATAATATATTTTGAATGGTGCAGGTTATATTATTTTTTATTAGATTTGTTATATTATTAATAAATAATTTTTTAAACTATTGAACAAGTATTTCTTATTTTTTAGGGGGGATATATTATCTTATGGATTAATTTTATTAAGTTTATGAATTTGTTCATTAATAGTTATGGCAAGTGAAAGAGTTAATAAATATAATAATTATAAAAATTTATTTTTATTAAATATTGTCATTAGTTTTATTTTTAGTTTTAACTTTTGGAAGAATAAGATTGTTTATATTTTATTTATTTTTTGAAAGAAGATTAATTCCTACTTTATTTTTAATTTTAGGATGAGGATACCAACCAGAACGTTTACAAGCAGGAATTTATTTATTATTTTACACATTGTTAGTTTCTTTACCAATATTAATTGGTATTTTTTATATAATAAATAAAATAGTAACAATAAATTTTTATTTAATAAATAATTTTATATTTAATTATGATTTATTATATTTTTGTATAATAAGTGCATTTTTAGTAAAAATGCCGATATTTTTAGTTCATTTGTGATTACCAAAAGCTCATGTTGAAGCACCTGTATCAGGATCAATAATTTTAGCAGGTATTATATTAAAGTTAGGGGGTTATGGTATATTACGAGTTAATAGAATAATACAACTCATAAATTTAAAATATAGATTTGTTTGAATTAGAATTAGTTTAGTAGGAGGAGTTTTAGTTAGTTTAGTATGCTTACGTCAAACTGACTTAAAAGCTTTAATTGCATATTCTTCTGTAGCTCATATAGGGATTGTATTAGCAGGGTTATTAACAATAAGATATTGAGGTTCATGCGGTTCTTACAGATTAATACTTGCTCATGGGCTTTGTTCGTCTGGGTTATTTTGTTTGGCAAATATTTCTTATGAACGGTTAGGAAGACGAAGTTTATTCATTAATAAGGGTATATTAAATTTTATACCTGCTATAGCATTATGATGATTTTTATTAAGATCGGCGAATATAGCTGCTCCTCCTACATTAAATTTATTAGGGGAAATTTCATTAATTAATAGAATTGTTTCTTGGTCATGAGTTTCAATAATTATATTATCTTTTTTATCTTTTTTAGAGCTGCTTATACTTTATATTTATACTCTTTTAGACAACATGGAAAGATTTTTTCTGGGGCTTATGCTTTTAGAGGGGGTAAAAATCGTGAATATTTATTATTATTATTACATTGATTACCTTTAAATTTATTAATTATAAAGAGTGAAACATGTATATTATGACTTTATTTAAATAGTTTAATAAAAATACTAATTTGTGGTGTTAGTGATATGATGAATTCATTTTAGATCGTGAAATATGTATCAATTTGTAGAATTAGATTTATTAATTTAATTTTTATTAGAATATCGTGTTTTATTTTAAGATTAAATTTTTTAATAAATGATATAGTTTATTTTATTGAGTGAGAGTTAGTATCATTAAATTCGATTTCAATTGTTATAACTTTTTTATTTGATTGAATAAGTCTTTTATTTATATCTTTTGTTTTAATAATTGCTTCTTTAGTAATTTATTACAGAAAAGAATACATAAGAAGAGATGTAAATATTAATCGATTTATTATATTAGTGTTAATATTTGTTTTATCAATAATGATATTAATTATTAGACAAAATTTAATTAGAATTTCATATTCATCATATTGTTTAGTGATTTATTTTCAAAATATTAAATCATATAATGCTGGGATATTAACTGCTTTATCAAATCGAATTGGGGATGTGGCCTTATTGTTGGCAATTGCTTGAATATTAAATTATGGGAGATGAAATTATGTATTTTATTTAGAAATTATACAAAATGAATATGAAATAATATTAATTGGGAGTTTGGTCATATTAGCTGCTATAACAAAAAGAGCTCAAATTCCGTTTTCTTCTTGGTTACCGGCGGCTATAGCAGCCCCAACTCCTGTGTCTGCCTTAGTTCATTCTTCAACTTTAGTAACAGCGGGGGTATATTTATTAATTCGATTTAATGTTTTATTGGCAAATAGATGATTAGGTCAATTTTTATTATTATTATCTGGATTGACAATATTTATAGTAGGATTAGGAGCTAATTTTTAATTTGATTTAAAAAAGATTATTGCTTTATCTACTTTAAGTCAACTTGGATTAATAATAAGAATTTTATCTATAGGATTTTATAAATTAGCAATATTTCATTTATTGACTCATGCAATATTTAAAGCTTTATTATTTATATGCGCTGGGGCAATTATTCATAATATAAATAATTCACAAGACATTCGATTAATAGGGGGGTTGAGAATTCATATGCCTCTTACTTCTGCTTGTTTTAATGTTTCTAATGTAGCTTTGTGTGGGATACCTTTTTTAGCTGGGTTTTATTCAAAAGATTTAATTTTAGAAGTTGTAATAATTAGTAACATTAATATATTTTCTTTTTTTCTTTATTTTTTTTCTACAGGGTTGACTGTTTGTTATTATTTTCGTTTAGTTTATTATTCAATAACAGGGGATTTAAATTGTAGAAGTTTAAATATATTAAATGATGAAGGGTGAGTTATATTGCGAGGAATATTAGGTTTATTAATTATAAGAATTGTCGGTGGAAGAATATTAAATTGATTAATTTTTCCTACACCGGATATAATTTGTTTGCCTATTTATATGAAATTATTAATTTTATTTGTTTGTATTGTAGGAGGATTAATAGGTTATTTAATTTCTTTAAGAAATTTATACAGAATTAATAAATCTTTAAGATTTTATGCTTCAACAAATTTTGTAGGTTCTATATGATTTATGCCCTATATTAGAACTTATGGGTTAATTTATTTTCCTTTAAATTATGGACAAATTGTATGTAAAAGTTTTGATCAAGGTTGATCAGAATATTTTGGAGGGCAACATTTATATAGAAAATTAGTAAATTCTTCTCAAACTTTATTTTTAATACATAATAATAGATAAAAAATTTATTTGATATTATTTGCATTTTGAATTTTAATTTTAACAGTATTTTTTATAATTCTATAAATTCAAATAGCTCACATTTAGAGTATAACATTGAAGATGTTGTGGTGGTTGTTAAACCTTTGAATATTGTGAATTAATTATAGTAATTTATAAAAAAAAGAATTTTATTTTTACAATGAAAATGTAAAGTTTTATTTAAACTATATAAATAGAAGTGTAAATGGAATTTAACCATTAAAAGAAAAAAGTTAGCAGCTTTTACTTGAACTCCACACTTCCTTAATTGGAGATAATTCTCAATTTTATCATTAACAGTGATAGACCTCTATTTTGGTTTCAATTAAAAAGAATAAGGGTAAATTTACCTAAGATTAGGTCGAAATTAATTGCAATTAATCGCTTCATATTCATTAAAATATAAGGTAGATTGAAAATTCAATACTTTTTGAATGAATGTTATGTTAAGTTTTATATTAATTTGATCAGTTTAATATTCCTTGATTTCATTCATGATAAAGCCCGATTAGTAAAATTAGAATAAAAATAATTGATGTTATTGTTCAAACAAGTAAGTTTGAAAATTTAAAAATAATAATTATGGGTAAAATTAATGCAATTTCTACATCAAAAATTAAAAAAATAATTCTGATTAAAAAAAATCGAAGAGAAAATGGGAGACGAGAAGAAGATTTTGGGTCAAATCCACATTCAAAAGGAGAAGTTTTTTTTGATAAAATTGAGGCTAAAATTATTACAATAAATGAGATTATTATAATAATTGAAGAAATTATAATAATTGAAAAAATTATCTATACTATTATTAATAGACCTTATGATTGGAAGTCAAATATACTTTTATACTATATAGAGAAGTATAAGATGATTAACCTCCTCATCAATAAATTGTGATATATAAAAATAATCATACTACGTTTACAAAATGTCAATATCAAGCTGCAGCTTCAAATCCAAAATGATGGGTTTTTGAAAAATGATTATTTAAATGTCGTAATAAACAAATTAATAAAAAAGTTGTCCCAATTAAAACATGATCACCATGGAATCCTGTAGCTATATAAAATGTAGAACCATAAACTGAGTCTGCAATTGTGAATGGGGCTTCAATATACTCGTATGCTTGTAGTATAGTAAAATAAATTCCTAATAGAACTGTAAAAAATAAACCTTGAGTTGTTTGAGAGTGGTTTCTTTCTATTAAACTATGGTGGACTCATGTCACTGTGACTCCTGATGTTAATAAAATTGCTGTATTTAATAAAGGAATTTGAAATGGGTTAAATGAAATAATACCAGCTGGGGGTCATGAAGCTCCTAATTCAATTGCTGGGGATAAACTTCTGTGGAAAAAAGCTTAGAAAAATCTTACAAAAAATAAAACTTCAGATAGAATAAATAAAATTATTCCTCATCGTAATCCAATAGTTACAGCATATGTGTGTAGTCCTTGGTATGTGCCTTCTCGAGATACATCTCGTCATCATTGGTAAACAGTAAGAATTGTAATAATATTTCCTAATAAAAATAAGGAAGTATCATATTGATGGAATCATTTAACTATTCCTGAAACAGTTGTTTGGCTCCAATTGCACCTGTTAAGGGTCATGGGCTGTAATCAACTAGATGAAATGGGTGATTTGAATGCGTTGACATTTAATAAATAAAATTAATTTACTTCTCTAGAGTATAAAGTTCTTAAAACAGCGAATACATAAGATTGAATTATAGCAACAGCAGATTCTAAAACTAATAAAGCAATTTGTCCGGCTAATAAAAATGTTACTAAAATATAAGATATTGAAGGACCCGTATTACCCAATAAAGTTAATAGTAAATGTCCTGCAATTATATTAGCTGTTAATCGTACAGCTAAGGTACCTGGTCGAATAATATTTCTAATTGTTTCAATACATACTATAAAAGGCATAAGAATAGCTGGAGTACCTTGAGGAACTAAATGTGCAAATATATGTTGGGTATGATTAATTCATCCATAAATTATAAAAGATAATCATAAAGGTAGAGCTAAAGATAAGGTTAATGTTAAATGGCTTGTTCTTGTAAAAATATATGGAAATAAGCCTATAAAATTATTAAATAAAATTAAAGAAAATAATGAAATAAAAATAAATGTTGAACCGTTATGGCCTGAAGGTCCTAATAATGTTTTAAATTCTTTGTGTAAAGTCAATAAAATTGAATTTCAGAAAATATATCGAGAAGGTATTAATCAATAAGCTGAAGGAATTATTAAAAGTTCTAAAATGTTCTGATTCAATTTAATGATAAACCGAAAATTGCTGATGGGTCAAATACAGAAAATAGATTTGTTATCATTTTCAATTTATTGAATTTAAATTAATATTTTTTAATTCGTTTGATTTAGGAGATGAAGGTATGTATGAATAATAATTTAATGAACAAAATAAAATAAAAATAATTGAGAAAGTAAAAAATAGTAAAAGTCATCTAATAGGGGCTATTTGACGAATTAAAAAATATTAAAAATTTAATAATTTTAGTTTGACATACTAATGTTATAAGTAATTTTTTCACAAAAAGTAATCGTTAATTTACTATAAAATGGTTTAAGAGACCAGAAATTCACTTAATAAAATAGTTTGTTGTTTCAACATAGGTAAAATAAAAGTCGTAAAGAAGGGAATGCAATAAATAAAAGAATAATTGCAGGAAGAATAGTTCAAATTATTTCAATTAATTGACCGTGTAAAAGAAATCGATTTACATATTTATTGAAAAATAATATAAATATAAGATACCCGACTAATACAGTAATTATTACTAAAATTAATAAGGCATGATCGTGAAAAAAAATTAACTGTTCTATTAAAGGAGAAGCACTATCTTGAAGACCTAAATTAGCTCATGTTGACATTAGTAACTTCTAATAAAAGTTAAATACTTTATATATGGAGCTTAAATCCATTGCACTAATCTGCCATATTAGAATGATTAATTAGTTAATAAAGGTAACTCAGAATATCTATGTTCAGCAGGTGGGGTATTTTGGTATCATTCAATTGAAGAATTTAATTGAATAGGATAAATAACTTGTCGTTGTGATACAAGACTTTCTCAAATAATATAGAAAATAAATAAAAACCCTAACAGTGAGATAGGTGAACCAATTGTTGAAATTACATTTCACCTTGTGTAAGCGTCTGGGTAATCAGAATATCGACGAGGTATCCCAGCTAATCCAAGAAAATGTTGAGGGAAAAATGTAAGATTTACTCCAATAAATATAATGATAAATTGACTTTTTAATCATTTATTATTTAATTTTAACCCAGTAAATAAAGGGAATCAATGAACAAATCCTGCTATAATTGCAAATACAGCTCCTATAGATAAAACATAGTGAAAATGAGCAACTACATAGTATGTATCATGTAAAATAATATCAACTGAAGAATTGGCTAATACAACTCCTGTTAAACCTCCGACTGTGAATAAAAATACAAATCCTAAAGCTCATAAAATAGCATGGGAATATGTAAGTTGTTGTCTAAAACTAAAAATTTTGATACCTGTTAGGAACAGCAATAATTATAGTTGCAGATGTGAAGTAAGCTCGGGTATCTACATCTATTCCCATAGTGAATATATGGTGAGCTCAAACAATAAATCCAAGTAAACCAATTGCAAGTATGGCATAAATTATCCCTAAAGACCCAAAAGTTTCCTTTTTTCCTGATTCTTGACTAATAATATGAGAAAATATTCCAAATCCTGGTAAAATTAAAATATAGACTTCCCCTCCTAGACGTCCCCTCCTCCGGCTGGGTCAAAAATGATGTATTTAAATTTCGGTCAGTTGTTATTAGTAATAACTCCGGCTAAAACTGAAAATGACAATAATAACAAAAGTGCAGTAATTACAACTGATCAAACAAATAAAGGTATACGATCTAGAGTAATTCCTGTTGATCGTATATTAATTACAGTAGTGATAAAATTAACTGCCCCTAAAATTGAAGAAATTCCGGCTAAATGTAAAGAAAAAATAGCTAAATCTACAGAAGCTCCATGAGCAATCCCTGATGATAGGGGTGGGTAAACAGTTCATCGTGTGCCAGCTCCGTTTTCAACTATACTTCTCACTAATAAACGAGATAAAGCAGGATGAAGGAGTCATAATCTTATATAGCTATATCAGGAGCTCCTAATATTAAAGGAACTAATCAAATTAAAACAAAAGCATGTGCAGTAACGATTACTTTATAAATTTGATCATCTCCAATTAAATCACCAGGATGGCCTAATTCGGCACGGATTAGAATTCTTAATGATGTTTCTACTATTCCCGCTCAAGCTCCGAAAATAAAATATAAAGTTCCAATATCTTCGTGATTTGTTGAAAATAATCATTGTCGCGATTAAGTGGCTGAAGTTTAGGCGATAGATTGTAAATCTATTTATAAGAATTATTCTTCTTAATCAATTAAAAATAAAGGTCTTATAGACAACAATGATATCAAACTGCAATTTTGAAAGTGTAAAATTTACTAAGGCTTAAAGGGTATTCCTATATTAACAGCTTTGAAGGCTATTAGTTTATTTAACTTAAAGCCTTAGCTTAAAATATTATATAAAACAATGAAATTAGGAATATACCAAAAATTGAAAAAAATGTTATTAATAAGTATAATTTTATAATAAAATTATTGATTTGTTTTTTTTTTGTAATAATTTAGTATAAATGCTGGGTTATCCGGGTCTCCAAGTAAGTTTGGGTTAACTAAAATTAAAGAAATTAGTAAAAAAAATTATAATAATAAAACCAACAATATCCTTTTAAGTAAAGTAAGGATGAAAGGGAATTTTATCTGTATTTGAATTTAATCCAATACGGTTATTTGATCCAGTTTGATGTAGAAATAATAATAATAATAATAATAATAAATACAAATAAAAAAAAGAGGCTCCGTTAGCATGTATAGTTCGTAGTAATCAACCATTATTTCCATCTCGGCAAATATGATTTACTCTGTTAAAAGCTATATTAACGTCTGCTGTGTAATGTATGGCTAAAAATAAACCGTTTAAAATTTGAATAATTAAACATAACCCTAATAATGGTGCGGGTAAATCAACTAATGCATTATTAGCAATTTTAAATAAGGGGTGTGAAGTTCGTAAAGGTTTGTTCATTAGTTTATTAAACGTAAAGGTCCCTTGAATATTTTTGTAATTTTTACAACAACAATTAAAGTAATTAACAAATAATTTATTAATAAAATTGTTACAAAATTTGTTGGGGAGTTATAAAGTTTATTAAAAGAAAGTGTATTTTCTGGAAAATAAGAGTAGATATTTAAAATATTTTGTATTTCGTTATTTATAAAAAAAAAAATTAATATAATTTTTGTCGATAAATAAAAATACAAAAATTCTTAAAAATATAAAAGTAAAACAAATTAAGGTTAATTTAATAGATAAATTAAATATTTCATTAGAAGCTAAAGAGGTAACATAAATAAATAAAACTAGTATACCCCCTAAAAAAATTAAAAATAAAATATATGAAAATCAAAAAGTTTTGGTTATTATACCTGTAATTAAACAAATTTAAATTGTTTGAATTAATAAAGTGAAACCTATAGCAAATGGGTAAATTATATTAATGAAAATAATTGAAGTAAAAAAAATTATTGCGTAAAGAATTAATTGAAGAATTTCAAGAGGTAGTTAATATAAAATATTAATTTTGGGGATTAATGAAAAAGAAATTCTTTTCTCTTGAAGTTTTAAAAGAAATAATCTTATTTTTGATTTACAAGACCAATGTTTTTATTAAACTATTAAAACTAATGATTATATTTTTGTATTGAAGTTTACCTGTGATTTTATTTATTTTTGGATTATTTTGTTTTGTGTCAAATCGTAAGCATTTACTTTCTATACTTTTAAGTTTAGAATTTATTGGTCTTATTTTATTTTTTTTTATTATTTTTATATTTAAATATATTAAGTTATGAAAATTATTTTAGAATGATATTTTTAACTTTTAGTGTATGTGAAGGAGCTTATTATCAATTTTAGTTTCAATAATTCGAAATCATGGAAATGATTATTTTCAATCTTTTAGAATTATATAATGTTAAAATAATTTTTTTTTTAAATTTTTTAAGCCCTCTTTGTTTTATAAATAATATATTTTGAATGGTACAGGTTATATTATTTTTTATTAGATTTGTTATATTATTAATAAATAATTTTTTAAATTATTGAACAAGTATTTCATATTTTTTAGGGGGGGATATATTATCTTATGGGCTAATTTTGTTAAGTTTATGAATTTGTTCATTAATAATTATAGCAAGTGAAAGAGTTAATAAATATAATAATTATAAAAATTTATTTTTATTTAATATTGTTATATTAGTATTATTTTTAGTTTTAACTTTTAGAAGAATAAGATTATTTATATTTTATTTATTTTTTGAAAGAAGATTAATTCCAACTTTATTTTTAATTTTAGGGTGAGGGTATCAACCAGAAAGTTTACAAGCGGCGATTTATTTATTATTTTATACATTATTAGATTCTTTACCGATATTAATTGGTATTTTTTATATAATAAATAAAATAGGAAAAATAAATTTTTATTTAATAAATAATTTTATATTTAATTATGATTTATTATATTTTTGTATAATAAGTGCGTTTTTAGTAAAAATACCAATATTTTTAGTTCATTTATGATTGCCAAAAGATCATGTTGAAGCACCTGTATCAGGGTCAATAATTTTAGCAGGTATTTTATTAAAGTTAGGAGGTTATGGTATATTGCGAGTTATTAGAATTATACAACTTATAAACTTAAAATATATATTTGTTTGAATTAGAATTAGTTTAGTAGGAGGGGTTTTAGTTAGTTTAGTATGTTTACGCCAAACTGATTTAAAGGCTTTAATTGCGTATTCTTCTGTAGCTCATATAGGAATTGTATTAGCAGGGCTATTGACAATAAGATATTGAGGTTTATGTGGTTCTTATAGATTAATACTTGCTCATGGACTATATTCATCAGGGTTAGTTTGTTTAACCAATATTTCTTATGAACGTTTAAATTTTATACCTGTTATTTTTATTAAGATCAGCAAATATAGCTGCTCCTCCTACACTAAATTTATTAGGAGAAATTTTATTAATTAATAGAATTGTTTCTTGGTCATGAATTTCAATAATTATATTATCTTTGTTATCTTTTTTTAGAGCTGCTTATACCTTATAAAGAGTTAAACATGTATATTATGACTTTATTTAAATAGTATAATAAAAATACTAATTTGTGGTGTTAGTGATATGATGAATTCATTTTAGATCATGAAATATATATCAATTTGTAGAATTAGATTTATTAATTTAATTTTCATTAGAATAACATGTTTTATTTTAAGATTAAATTTTTTAATAAATGATAATTTATTTTATCGAGTGAGAAAGACGGACAAAGGCAGACCGACACAGCCAATCGGACACAAACAGACGGACACAGCCTGAAAGACGCAGAGAGATGGACAGCCATATACATACACAGATGGACGGACTCATGTAAACTGACACAGACTGGCAGTCACAGACAAATACAGGCGAAAACGGATAGACGGACACAGACAGACGGACACAAAAAGACGAACACAGACAAAAAGACAGGCACATACAGAAAGGCAGGCACATACAGACACAGACAGACGGATACATTCAAACACAGGCAAACCGCCACACACACAGACAGTCTGTCACAAATAGACAGACACGAACAGACTGGCAGAAATATACACACCTAGACAGACATATACATACACACGGATACAGACAGACGGACAAAAATAGACGGATAGAGATCGACAGACAGACGCTGAAAGACGGGAGGAAAGAGACGGTCTCAGGCAGACAGACGGACACAGGCAGGCAAATACAGACAGACACAGATGAACACAGACTAACAGACACAGACAGATAGACACACAGACACAGACAGACACAGAGAGACGGAGACACGTTGGCAGACAGACACAGAACGACGGGAACATAGAGTCGGTCATAGACAGACTGACACAGACAGAGGGACACCGAAAGACACACACAATCGAACACAAAGAGACGCACACAGACAGACGGACACAAACCGAAAGACGGGCATATACAGACACAGACAGACGGACACACGCAGACAGACTGTCACAAGCAGACATACACAGAAACACGGGCAAAGATAGACAGACCTAGATGGGCACGGACACAGACAGGCATATACAGACAGTAATACACAGTCAGACGTCAGTTTTGAAAACAACAAATACATAAGATTGAATTATAGCTACAGCAGATTCTAGAACTAATAAAGCAATTTGTTTAACTAATAAGAATGTTGAATTTCAGAAAATAGTATATCGAGAAGGTATTAATCAATAAGCTGAAGGAATTATTAAAAGTCCTAAAAATGTTCTGATTCAAATTAATGATAAACCGAAAATTGCTGATGGGTCAAATACAGAAAATAGATTTGTTATCATTTTCAATTTATTGAACTTAAATTAATATTTTTTAATTCGTTTGATTTAGGAGATGAAGGTATGTATGAATAATAATTTAATGAACAAAATAAAAATAATTGAGAAAGTAAAAAATAGTAAAAGTCATCTAATAGGGGCTATTTGACAAATTAAAAAATATTAAAAATTTAATAATTTTAGTTTTATATATTAATGTTATAAGTTTAACTAATTTTTTGACAAAAAGTAATCGTTAATTTACTATAAAATGGTTTTAGAGACCAGTACTTACTTTCAGTCATCTTGTGATGAATTTAGATTATTAGAAATTCACTTAATAAAATAGTTTACAGGAACTCTTTCAATTACAATAGGTATAAAACTTTGAATAGCCCCACAAATTTCTGAACATTGTCCGTAAAATAATCCTGGGCGGTTAATAAAAAAATGTGTTTGATTTAGGCGGCCAGGGGTTCCATCAACTTTTACACCTAAAGCGGGAATTGTTCAAGAATAAATTACATCCGCAGCAGTTACTAAGATTCGAATTTGAGAATTTATAGGTAAAACAATTTGATTACCAACATCTAAAAGACGGAATCCATCTGTTGTTAATTCATTTGTTGGAATTATATAAGAATCAAATTCAACGTTATTGAATTCTGAATATTCATAACTTCAGTATTATCGATGACCAATTCTCTTTAAAGTTACAGAAGGTTCATTAATTTCATCTAAAATGTATAAAAGTCGTAAAGAAGGGAAATGAAAAAGGAAGTAAAAAAATAGTTGCAGGAAGAATAGTTCAAATAATTTCAATTAATTGACCGTGTAAAAAAATCAATTTACATATTTATTGAAAAATAATGTAAATATAAGATATCCGACTAATACAGTAATTATTACTAAAATTAATAAGGCATGATCGTGAAAAAAAATTAACTGTTCTATTAAAGGAGAAGCACTATCTTGAGGACCTAAATTAGCTCATGTTGACATTAGTAACTTCTAATAAAAGTTAAATACTTTATATATGGAGCTTAAATCCATTGCACTAATCTGCCATATTAGAATGATTAATTAGTTAATAAAGGTAACTCAGAATATCTATGTTCAGCAGGTGGGGTATTTTGGTATCATTCAATTGAAGAGTTTAATTGAATAGGATAAATAACTTGTCGTTGTGATACAAGACTTTCTCAAATAATATAGAAAATAAATAAAATCCCTAAAAGTGAGATAGATGAACCAATTGTTTAAATTACATTTAACGTTGTGTAAGCGTCTAGGTAATCAGAATATCGACGAGGTATCCCAGATAATCCAAAAAAATAGATAAAACATAGTGAAAATGAGCAACTACATAGTATGTATCATGTAAAATAATACCAACTGAAGAATTGGCTAATACAACTCCTGTTAAACCTCCGACTGTGAATAAAAATACAAATCCTAAAGCTCATAAAATAGCATGGGAATATGTAAGTTGTGCTCTAAAACTAAAAATTTTGATACCTGTTAGAAACAGCAATAATTATAGTTGCAGATGTGAAGTAAGCTCGGGTATCTACATCTATTCCCATAGTGAATATATGGTGAGCTCAAACAATAAATCCAAGTAAACCAATTGCAAGTATGGCATAAATTATCCCTAAAGACCCAAAAGTTTCCTTTTTTCCTGATTCTTGACTAATAATATGACAAATTATTCCAAATCCTGGTAAAATTAAAATATAGACTTCAGGATGACCAAAAAATCAAAATAAATGTTGGTAAAGAATTGGGTCCCCTCCTCCGGCTGGGTCAAAAATGATGTATTTAAATTTCGGTCAGTTATTATTAGTAATAGCTCTGGCTAAAACTGGAAGTGACAATAATAACAAAAGTGCAGTAATTACAACTGATCAAACAAATAAAGGTATACGATCAAGAGTAATTCCTGTTGATCGTATATTAATTACAGTAGTGATAAAATTAACTGCCCCTAAAATTAAAGAAATTCCGGCTAAATGTAAAGAAAAAATAGCTAAATCTACAGAAGCTCCTCCATGAGCAATCCCTGATGATAGGGGTGGGTAAACAGTTCATCCTGTCCCAGCTCTGTTTTCAACTATACTTCTCACTAATAAAAGAGATAAAGAAGGATGAAGGTGTAAAACTCTGTTATTATTTATTCGAGGGAAAGCTATATCAGGAGCTCCTAATATTAAAGGAACTAATCAATTTCCAAATCCAATTATAATAGGTATTACTATAAAAAAATTATAACAAAAGCATGTGCAGTAACGATTACATTATAAATTTGATCATCTCCAATTAAAGCACCAGGATGGCCTAATTCGGCTCGGATTAGAATTCTTAATGATGTTTCTGCTATTCCCGCTCAAGCTGAGAAAATAAAATATAAAGTTCCAATATCTTTGTGATTTGTTGAAAATAATCATTGTCGCCATTAAGTGGCTGAAGTTTAGACGATAGATTGTAAATCTATTTATAAGAATTATTCTTCTTAATCAATTAAAAATAAAGGTCTTATAGTCAACAATTATATCAAACTGTAATTTTGAAAGTGTAAAATTTACAAAGGCTTAAAGGGTATTCCTATATTAACAGCTTTGAAGGCTATTAGTTTATTTAACTTAAAGCCTTAGCTTAAAATATTATATAAAACAATGAAATTAGGAATATACCAAAAATTAAAAAAAAAATGTTATTAATAAGTATAATTTTAAAATAAAATTATTGATTTGTTTTTTTTCGTAATAATTTAGTATAAATGCTGAGTAAAAATAAAGTGATTAATGCTGATATTAACATAATAAATAATTGAAAATATTGATTACAGAAAGTTATTTGTTGGATTAAAGCAATAACTCCACCTAATTTATTAGGAATAGAACGAAGGATGGCGTAAGCAAATAAAAAATATCATTCGGGTTGAAATTGGGCAGGAGTAACAAGAGGGTTAGCAGGGGAGGGTTATCCGGGTCTCCAAGTAAGTTTGGATTAACTAAAATTAAAGAAATTAGTAAAAAAAATTATAATAATAAAACCAACAATATCCTTAAGTAAAGTAAGGGTGAAAGGGGATTTTGTCTGTATTTGAATTTAATCCAATAGGGTTATTTGATCCAGTTTGGTGTAAAAATAATAAATGAATTATTGTTATTACTAAAACAATAAAAGGTAAAATGAAATGAAAAGTGAAGAATCGTGTTAAAGTTGTGTTATCAACTGCGAATCCACCTCAAATTCATTGTACTAAATCAAGTCCTAAGTAAGGTACTGCTGATAATAAATTTGTAATAACTGTTGCTCCTCAAAAAGATATTTGTCCTCAAGGTAATACGTATCCTATATAAGCAGTTCCTATTACAAGAAATAAAAGAATTACTCCAATTGTTCATGTTGGTGTAAATAAGTAAGATCCGTAATAAATTCCAAATCCAACATGTATATAAATACAAATAAAAAAAAGAGGCTCCGTTAGCATGTATAGTTCGTAGTAATCAACCATAATTTACATCTCGGCAAATATGATTTACTCTGTTAAAAGCTATATTAACGTCTGCTGTGTAATGTATGGCTAAAAATAAACCGTTTAAAATTTGAATAATTAAACAACCCTAATAATGGGGCGGGTAAATCAACTAATGCATTATTAGCAATTTTAAATAAGGGGTGTGAAGTTCGTAAAGGTTTGTTCATTAGTTTATTAAACGTAAAGGTCCCTTGAATATTTTTGTAATTTTTACAACAATTAAAGTAATTAACAAATAATTTATTAATAAAATTGTTACAAAATTTGTTGTGGAGTTATAAAGTTTATTAAGAGAAAGTGTATTTTCTGGAAAATAAGAGTAGATATTTAAAATATTTTGTATTTCGTTATTTATAAAAAAAAAATTAATATAATTTTTGTCGATAAATAAAAATACAAAAATTCTTAAAAATATAAAAGTAAAACAAATTAAGGTTAATTTAATAGATAAATTAAATATTTCATTAGAAGCTAAGGAGGTAACATAAATAAATAAAATTAGTATACCCCCTAAAAAAATTAAAAATAAAATATATGAAAATCAAAAAGTTTTGGTTATTATACCTGTAATTAAACAAATTAAAATTTTTTGAATTAATAAAGTTAAACCTATAGCTAATGGGTGAATTATATTAATGAAAATAATTGAAGAAAAAAAAATTGTTGCGTAAAGAATTAATTGAAGAATTTCAAGAGGTAGTTAATATAAAATATTAATTTTGGGGATTAATGAAAAAGAAATTCTTTTCTCTTGAAGTTTTAAAAGAAATAATCTTATTTTTGATTTACAAGACCAATGTTTTTATTAAACTATTAAAACTAATGATTATATTTTTGTATTGAAGTTTACCTGTGATTTTATTTATTTTTGGATTATTTTGTTTTGTGTCAAATCGTAAGCATTTACTTTCTATACTTTTAAGTTTAGAATTTATTGGTCTTATTTTATTTTTTTTATTATTTTTATATTTAAATATATTAAGTTATGAAAATTATTTTAGAATGATATTTTTAACTTTTAGTGTATGTGAAGGAGCTTATTATCAATTTTAGTTTCAATAATTCGAAATCATGGAAATGATTATTTTCAATCTTTTAGAATTATATAATGTTAAAATAATTTTTTTTTTGAATTTTTAAGCCCTCTTTGTTTTATAAATAATATATTTTGAATGGTACAGGTTATATTATTTTTTATTAGATTTGTTATATTATTAATAAAATTTTTTTAAATTATTGAACAAGTATTTCATATTTTTTAGGGGGGGATATATTATCTTATGGGCTAATTTTGTTAAGTTTATGAATTTGTTCATTAATAAGTATAGCAAGTGAAAGAGTTAATAAATATAATAATTATACAAATTTATTTTTATTAAATATTGTTATATTAGTAATATTTTTAGTTTTAACTTTTAGAAGAATAAGATTATTTATATTTTATTTATTTTTTGAAAGAAGATTAATTCCAACTTTATTTTTAATTTTAGTGTGAGGGTATCAACCAGAACGTTTATTTATTATTTTATATATTATTAGTTTCTTTACCGATATTAATAAATAAAATAGGAAAAATAAATTTTTATTTAATAAATAATTTTATATTTAATTATGATTTATTATATTTTTGTATAATAAGTGCGTTTTTAGTAAAAATACCAATATTTTTAGTTCATTTATGATTGCCAAAAGATCATGTTGAAGCACCTGTTTCAGGGTCAATAATTTTAGCAGGTATTATATTAAAGTTAGGAGGTTATGGTATATTGCGAGTTATTAGAATTATACAACTTATAAACTTAAAATATATATTTGTTTGAATTAGAATTAGTTTAGTAGGAGGGGTTTTAGTTAGTTTAGTATGTTTACGCCAAATTGATTTAAAGGCTTTTATTGCGTATTCTTCTGTAGCTCATATAGGAATTGTATTAGCAGGGCTATTGACAATAAGATATTGAGGTTCTTGCTCATGGACTATATTCATCAGGGTTAGTTAATAAAGGTAACTCAGAATATCTATGTTCAGCAGGTGGGGTATTTTGGTATCATTCAATTGAAGAGTTTAATTGAATAGGATAAATAACTTGTCGTTGTGATACAAGACTTTCTCAAATAATATAGAAAATAAATAAAATCCCTAAAAGTGAGATAGATGAACCAATTGTTTAGGTCTAGGTAATCAGAATATCGACGAGGTATCCCAGCTAATCCAAAAAAATGTTGAGAAAAAAAAGTAAGATTTACTCCAATAAGTATAATGATAAATTGACTTTTTAATCATTTATTATTTAATTTTAACCCGGTAAATAAAGGGTATCAATGAACAAATCTTACTATAATTGCAAATACAGCTCCTATAGATAAAACATAGTGAAAATGAGCAACTACATAGTATGTATCATGTAAAATAATACCAACTGAAGAATTGGCTAATACAACTCCTGTTAAACCTCCGACTGTGAATAAAAATACAAATCCTAAAGCTCATAAAATAGCATGGGAATATGTAAGTTGTGCTCTAAAACTAAAAATTTTGATACCTGTTAGAAACAGCAATAATTATAGTTGCAGATGTGAAGTAAGCTCGGGTATCTACATCTATTCCCATAGTGAATATATGGTGAGCTCAAACAATAAATCCAAGTAAACCAATTGCAAGTATGGCATAAATTATCCCTAAAGACCCTAAAGTTTCCTTTTTTCCTGATTTCTTGACTAATAATATGAGAAATTATTCCAAATCCTGGTAAAATTAAAATATAGACTTCAGGATGACCAAAAAATCAAAATAAATGTTGGTAAAGAATTGGATCCCCTCCTCCGGCTGAGTCAAAAATGATGTATTTAAATTTCGGTCAGTTATTATTAGTAATAGCTAAAACTGGAAGTGACAATAATAACAAAAGTGCAGTAATTACATCTGATCAAACAAATAAAGGTATACGATCAAGAGTAATTCCTGTTGATCGTATATTAATTACAGTAATGATAAAATTAACTGCCCCTAAAATTAAAGAAATTCCGGCTAAATATAAAGAAAAAATAGCTAAATCTACAGAAGCTCCTCCATGAGCAATCCCTGATGATAGGGGTGGGTAAACAGTTCATCCTGTCCCAGCTCCGTTTTCAACTATACTTCTCACTAATAAAAGAGATAAAGAAGGATGAAGGTGTAAAACTCTTATATTATTTATTCGAGGGAAAGCTATATCAGGAGCTCCTAATATTAAAGGAACTAATCAATTTCCAAATCCAATTATAATAGGTATTACTATAAAAAAAATTATAACAAAAGCATGTGCAGTAACGATTACATTATAAATTTGATCATCTCCAATTAAAGCACCAGGATGGCCTAATTCGGCTCGGATTAGAATTCTTAATGATGTTTCTACTATTCCCACTCAAGCTCTGAAAATAAAATATAAAGTTCCAATATCTTTGTGATTTGTTGAAAATAATCATTGTCGCCATTAAGTGGCTGAAGTTTAGACGATAGATTGTAAATCTATTTATAAGAATTATTCTTCTTAATCAATTAAAAATAAAGGTCTTATAGTCAACAATTATATCAAACTGCAATTTTGAAAGTGTAAAATTTACAAAGGCTTAAAGGGTATTCCTATATTAACAGCTTTGAAGGCTATTAGTTTATTTAACTTAAAGCCTTAGCTTAAAATATTATATAAAACAATGAAATTAGGAATATACCAAAAATTAAAAAAAAAATGTTATTAATAAGTATAATTTTATAATAAAATTATTGATTTGTTTTTTTTTTTCGTAATAATTTAGTATAAATGCTGAGTAAAAATAAAGTGATTAATGCTGTTATTAACATAATAAATAATTGAAAATATTGATTACAGAAAGTTATTTGTTGGATTAAAGCAATAACTTCACCTAATTTATTAGGAATAGAACGAAGGATGGCGTAAGCAAATAAAAAATATCATTCGGGTTGAAATTGGGCAGGAGTAACAAGAGGGTTAGCAGGGGAGGGTTATCCGGGTCTCCAAGTAAGTTTGGATTAACTAAAATTAAAGAAATTAGTAAAAAAAATTATAATAATAAAACCAACAATATCCTTAAGTAAAGTAAGGGTGAAAGGGGATTTTGTCTGTATTTGAATTTAATCCAATAGGGTTATTTGATCCAGTTTGGTGTAAAAATAATAAATGAATTATTGTTATTGCTAAAACAATAAAAGGTAAAATGAAATGAAAAGTGAAGAATCGTGTTAAAGTTGTGTTATCAACTGCGAATCCACCTCAAATTCATTGTACTAAATCAAGTCCTAAGTAAGGTACTGCTGATAATAAATTTGTAATAACTGTTGCTCCTCAAAAAGATATTTGTCCTCAAGGTAATACGTATCCTATATAAGCAGTTCCTATTACAAGAAATAAAAGAATTACTCCAATTGTTCATGTTGGGGTAAATAAGTAAGATCCGTAATAAATTCCAAATCCAACATGTATATAAATACAAATAAAAAAAAGAGGCTCCGTTAGCATGTATAGTTCGTAGTAATCAACCATAATTTACATCTCGGCAAATATGATTTACTCTGTTAAAAGCTATATTAACGTCTGCTGTGTAATGTATGGCTAAAAATAAACCGTTTAAAATTTGAATAATTAAACAACCCTAATAATGGGGCGGGTAAATCACCTAATGCATTATTAGCCATTTTAAATAAGGGGTGTGAAGTTCGTAAAGGTTTGTTCATTAGTTTATTAAACGTAAAGGTCCCTTGAATATTTTTGTAATTTTTACAACAATTAAAGTAATTAACAAATAATTTATTAATAAAATTGTTACAAAATTTGTTGTGGAGTTATAAAGTTTATTAAGAGAAAGTGTATTTTCTGGAAAATAATATTTTGTATTTCGTTATTTATAAAAAAAAAATTAATATAATTTTTGTCGATAAATAAAAATACAAAAATTCTTAAAAATATAAAAGTAAAACAAATTAAGGTTAATTTAATAGATAAATTAAATATTTCATTAGAAGCTAAGGAGGTAACATAAATAAATAAAACTAGTATACCCCCCTAAAAAAATTAAAAATAAAATATATGAAAATCAAAAAGTTTTGGTTATTATACCTGTAATTAAACAAATTAAAATTGTTTGAATTAATAAAGTTAAACCTATAGCTAATGGGTGAATTATATTAATGAAAATAATTGAAGTAAAAAAAATTATTGCGTAAAGAATTAATTGAAGAATTTCAAGAGGTAGTTAATATAAAATATTAATTTTGGGGATTAATGAAAAAGAAATTCTTTTCTCTTGAAGTTTTAAAAGAAATAATCTTATTTTTGATTTACAAGACCAATGTTTTTATTAAACTATTAAAACTAATGATTATATTTTTGTATTGAAGTTTACCTGTGATTTTATTTATTTTTGGGTTATTTTGTTTTATGTCAAATCGTACGCATTTACTTTCTATACTTTTAAGTTTAGAATTTATTGGTCTTATTTTATTTTTTTTTATTATTTTTATATTTAAATATATTAAGTTATGAAAATTATTTTAGAATGATATTTTTAACTTTTAGTGTATGTGAAGGAGCTTATTATCAATTTTAGTTTCAATAATTCGAAATCATGGAAATGATTATTTTCAATCTTTTAGAATTATATAATGTTAAAATAAATTTTTTTTTGAATCTTTAAGCCCTCTTTGTTTTATAAATAATATATTTTGAATGGTACAGGTTATATTATTTTTTATTAGATTTGTTTATTATTAATAAAAATTTTTTAAATTATTGAACAAGTATTTCATATTTTTTAGGGGGGGATATATCATCTTATGGGCTAATTTTGTTAAGTTTATGAATTTGTTCATTAATAATTATAGCAAGTGAAAGAGTTAATAAATATAATAATTATACAAATTTATTTTTATTAAATATTGTTATATTAGTAATATTTTTAGTTTTAACTTTTAGAAGAATAAGATTATTTATATTTTATTTATTTTTTGAAAGAAGATTAATTCCAACTTTATTTTTAATTTTAGTGTGAGGGTATCAACCAGAACGTTTATTTATTATTTTATACATTATTAGTTTCTTTACCGATATTAATAAATAAAATAGGAAAAATAAATTTTTATTTAATAAATAATTTTATATTTAATTATGATTTATTATATTTTTGTATAATAAGTGCGTTTTTAGTAAAAATACCAATATTTTTAGTTCATTTATGATTGCCAAAAGATCATGTTGAAGCACCTGTTTCAGGGTCAATAATTTTAGCAGGTATTATATTAAAGTTAGGAGGTTATGGTATATTGCGAGTTATTAGAATTATACAACTTATAAACTTAAAATATATATTTGTTTGAATTAGAATTAGTTTAGTAGGAGGGGTTTTAGTTAGTTTAGTATGTTTACGCCAAATTGATTTAAAGGCTTTTATTGCGTATTCTTCTGTAGCTCATATAGGAATTGTATTAGCAGGGCTATTGACAATAAGATATTGAAGTTCTTGCTCATGGACTATATTCATCAGGGTTAGTTAATAAAGGTAACTCAGAATATCTATGTTCAGCAGGTGGGGTATTTTGGTATCATTCAATTGAAGAGTTTAATTGAATAGGATAAATAACTTGTCGTTGTGATACAAGACTTTCTCAAATAATATAGAAAATAAATAAAATCCCTAAAAGTGAGATAGATGAACCAATTGTTTAGGTCTAGGTAATCAGAATATCGACGAGGTATCCCAGCTAATCCAAAAAAATGTTGAGAAAAAAAAGTAAGATTTACTCCAATAAGTATAATGATAAATTGACTTTTTAATCATTTATTATTTAATTTTAACCCGGTAAATAAAGGGTATCAATGAACAAATCTTACTATAATTGCAAATACAGCTCCTATAGATAAAACATAGTGAAAATGAGCAACTACATAGTATGTATCATGTAAAATAATACCAACTGAAGAATTGGCTAATACAACTCCTGTTAAACCTCCGACTGTGAATAAAAATACAAATCCTAAAGCTCATAAAATAGCATGGGAATATGTAAGTTGTGCTCTAAAACTAAAAATTTTGATACCTGTTAGAAACAGCAATAATTATAGTTGCAGATGTGAAGTAAGCTCGGGTATCTACATCTATTCCCATACTGAATATATGGTGAGCTCAAACAATAAATCCAAGTAAACCAATTGCAAGTATGGCATAAATTATCCCTAAAGACCCAAAAGTTTCCTTTTTTCCTGATTCTTGACTAATAATATGACAAATTATTCCAAATCCTGGTAAAATTAAAATATAGACTTCAGGATGACCAAAAAATCAAAATAAATTTTGGTAAAGAATTGGGTCCTCTCCTCCGGCTGGGTCAAAAATGATGTATTTAAATTTCGGTCAGTTATTATTAGTAATAGCTCTGGCTAAAACTGGAAGTGACAATAATAACAAAAGTGCAGTAATTACAACTGATCAAACAAATAAAGGTATACGATCAAGAGTAATTCCTGTTGATCGTATATTAATTACAGTAGTGATAAAATTAACTGCCCCTAAAATTAAAGAAATTCCGGCTAAATGTAAAGAAAAAATAGCTAAATCTACAGAAGCTCCTCCATGAACAATCCCTGATGATAGGGGTGGGTAAACAGTTCATCCTGTCCCAGCTCTGTTTTCAACTATACTTCTCACTAATAAAAGAGATAAAGAAGGATGAAGGTGTAAAACTCTGTTATTATTTATTCGAGGGAAAGCTATATCAGGAGCTCCTAATATTAAAGGAACTAATCAATTTCCAAATCCAATTATAATAGGTATTACTATAAAAAAATTATAACAAAAGCATGTGCAGTAACGATTACATTATAAATTTGATCATCTCCAATTAAAGCACCAGGATGGCCTAATTCGGCTCGGATTAGAATTCTTAATGATGTTTCTGCTATTCCCGCTCAAGCTCAGAAAATAAAATATAAAGTTCCAATATCTTTGTGATTTGTTGAAAATAATCATTGTCGCCATTAAGTGGCTGAAGTTTAGGCGATAGATTGTAAATCTATTTATAAGAATTATTCTTCTTAATCAATTAAAAAAATAAAGGTCTTATAGTCAACAATGATATCAAACTGCAATTTTGAAGGTGTAAAATTTACTAAGGCTTAAAGGGTATTCCTATATTTACAGCTTTGAAGGCTATTAGTTTATTTAACTTAAAGCCTTAGCTTAAAATATTATATAAAATAAGGAAATTAGGAATATACCAAAAATTAAAAAAAATGTTATTAATAAATATAATTTTATAACAACATTATTAATTTGTCAATTTGATACTCAATTATTTTCATAATAATTTAATATAAATGCTGAGTAACAAATTCGTAAATAAAAAAATAAAGTAATTAATGCTGATATTAGTATAATAAATAATTGAAAATATTGTCTACAAAAAGTTATTTGTTGAATTACGATTCATTTAGGGAAAAATCCTAAAAATGGGGGTAATCCTCCTAAAGATAAAAAATTTGTAAATAAAGTAAATTTTACTATTTTATTTTGAGAAAATCAAGAAAATAATTGATTTAAATGGAATAATTTAAAAATATTAAATATAAAAGTTAAAGTAAAAGATAAAAATGAATAAAATAAAAAGTAAATAAATCAAACTGATTCACTAATTATTAAAGCTCTTAGCATTCATCCTAAATGGTTAATTGAAGAATAGGCTATTAATTTTCGTAAAGAAGTTTGGTTTAACCCTCCTAAGGCCCCAACAACAACTGATAAAATTACACTAACTAATAAAAGATTTTTTAAATTTAAATAGGAAATTAGCATTAAAGGGGCAATTTTTTGTCAAGTTATTAATAAAAGTGCGTTTATTCATGTTAAACCTTCTATTAAATTTGGGAATCAAAAATGAAAAGGAGCTGCTCCTCTTTTTATTAACAAGGTCGATAAAATAATTATAGAAATAAAAGATCTATTTGTTTCATAATTTATGTTATTCTTTAATATTAACAAAATTACAAAAAATAATAATACAGTTGAAGCAAGAGCTTGAGTTAAAAAATACCTTAAAGAAGCTTTAGTAGATTTTAAATTATTACTATCTCTTATAAGGGGGATAAAAGACAATAAATTAATTTCAAGACCTATTCAAGCTCCTAATCAAGAATTAGAAGTAACTGTAATTAAAGTTCCGATAATTATTATTAATACAAATAAAATTTTTGAAGAATTATTAAAAATTAAAAAGAAAAGGATTAAAACCTTTATAAATGGGGTATGAACCCAGTAGCTTAATTAGCTTATTTTTTTAAATTATTTTATTTTAGTGTACGATGCACAAAAGTTTTTGATACTTTTAGAAATAGTTTAATTCTATTAGATATAAATTCTTTCCAAAAAAAACAATAAAAGTTATTAATGAATGTAGAATACTACATTATTTACCCTATCAAGGTAATCCTTTTATCAGACAATTCATTATTAATAGCTTTCGATACGTTTTTTTTTTTTTTTATTGCACTTTTTTTGTAAATATTGATTTTTTTTAAAAAATAACTTTTTTAATTAAATAATACTTTATAGTAATTTAAAAAAAAAAAAATAAATATATTGTGGATAATTATAATTTTCTATATAGATATATATATTAATGTAAATTTTCAATAATATATAAATATATAAATATATAATAATTTATAAAAATTATATAAATTTATATAAATTAAAATAATATTTAGATAAATCTTTTAAATATAGATTTTTTTTACTATAAATGTAATGATTTTTGGATTGCGAAATTTTTTATTTAAATTGTTAACTATATAATAATATATTAAATATTTATATATATATATATTATCTATTAATCTAGATCTAGTATATAAAATTTTTTTAAAAAAATTATAAATTTTAATATAAATAAGTTTTCTTTTTTACTAATTTTTTAAAATTACAAAAAAAAAAAAAAAGGGGGAAAGAATTTTTATAAGTAACAAAATTGCTGTTATTTACTTATTCTTTTTGAAGTTATTAAATTATTAAATGTTAATTATTTTTGTGAAATTTTAATATTTTTTTTATTTTTAAATTATTAATTATTTTATAAATTTTAAAATTGTTAAAAATTTTTATAAATTTGTTAGTTTATAAAAATTTATGATTTTTATGAGTTATTAAATTTTAATTTTAATTAAAATTAAAATTAACTAAAATGTAATATTTAAAATGATATTATCTTAAAAATTTTTTTGAGATTTTTTTTCATTAAAATAGTAGATAATGATTAAATTTAATAATTTTTTTTTTAAATATTATAATAATTTATAAAGGGGTCATTTATATTATCAGATTTAGTGATTATCATTAATTATTTAAATAAAATAAAAATTTTTAGGAATAAATTATTATTATAAATTATTTAATTAATTAAAATTTATAAAATTTTTATGAATATTTATTAAATTAATATTTTAAAGTTTTATTTTGGCTTAAAAATTTGTTATTAATTTGATTTATATGTAAATTTTTGTATGAAATTTTATTAATTTTAAAAATTAATAAATTATTTATAGCCGCAGTAATTAATTTTATAAATTAAAGATATTTAGATATAGTAATATTAAAGAGTACAGATAAAATTGGTGCCAGCAATCGCGGTTACACTAATTGTACAAATGAATTTTTTCGGTAAAAGTTAAATTAAATTTTGTTAAATATAATTAAATTTATTAAGTGAAATTTTAAATTTAAATTTTTTATAAAATATATAATTGAAACTTGAAAATTTTAATAAAAAACTAGGATTAGATACCCTATTATTTAAAATGTAAATATTAATACTTAAGTAGTAGTAGTTATGTTCTTAAAAACTTAAAAAATTTGGCGGTATTTTAGTCTATCCAGAGTAACCTGTTTTGTAATCGATAATCCACGATGGACCTTACTTAAATCAATCAGTTTATATACCGTCGTTATCAGAATATTTTATAAGAATAATAATATTCAATAATTATTATCAAAATTCATATCAGATCAAGGTGTAGCTTATATCTATGTAATAATGGGTTACAATAAATTAATTTAAACGGATAAAATTATGAAAAAATTTTTGAAGGTGGATTTGGTTGTAAAATTATAAAGATTAATAATTTGATTTTAGCTCTAAAATATGTACACATCGCCCGTCGCTCTTATTATTAAGGTAAGATAAGTCGTAACATAGTAGATGTACTGGAAAGTGTATCTAGAATGACAATTTAAAGCTTATTTAGTAAAGCATTTCATTTACATTGAAAAGATTTTTGTGCAAATCAATATAAATTGATTAGATTTTATTTATTAATTTTATTTATTTTAATTTAAAATATTAAAAATAATTTTATAGCAAAAAGTTTTAGTATTGTTTAAAGAAAAAATAAATTTAATAATAGTTTAATAGTATTGTAAAAGAAAATTGAAATAATTTGAAAAATTTTTATTTTAAAAGAAAATTTACTTTCTTGTACCTTGTGTATCAGTGTTTATTAAATAAAAAATATTGAAAATATTTTTATCGATTTTAAAAGAGTTAATATAATATATAAGTTAATGTAATAAAATTATTTATAATATTATATTAGAAATGAAATGTTATTCGTTTTTAAAGGTATCTAGTTTTTCAAGACATGAATTTAATTCAGAATTTTTAAATTCATTTAATAATTTTTAAATTAAATGATTTATAAATTTAATATTTTATGGGATAAGCTATAAAATAAAGTTTTATAAATAATAAATAAATTTAATAAATATATGCTTAGAATTAGCAATTGTTTACAATTATGTTATAATTTATTTTATAAAATAAATTATTTATTATATTTTAATTATTTATTGAAATATTAATTTTAATTTTTAAAATTAAGTAATAATGATAAAATTAGTATATTATATTGTAAAGATAAATTTAAATGAAAAGATATTCAATTTAGAGGTTTATTAGAGACTGACTTAAAACTTAGAGGTGTTACTTATCATCTTATATGTACCATACTTTCTATCGATATATCATATCGCATTGTAACGGATGATATTCTTCAACACCCTTCCTCAATGCGATCATGATTACAAAATGTATCATTTTAATCCTAGCATTACAGTAAATTTCTCATGTTTGACTTTACATAAATTCTTCGTCAATACATCTGATATCATTTCATCTGTGGGAATGTACTTTATATCTATTACTTTATTTTTGTACATTTCCCTTACAAAATGGTATTTTATTTCAATATGCTTGCTACGCGAATGAAATTTTGCATCTTTAGCAAGGCATTGTGCGCTCTGATTATCACTATAAATCAGCACCTTTGCCATCGGCCCGAGCTCCATTTCGTTGATCAATTTTCTAACGTATACCGCCTCCTTGGCTGCCGTAGAAAGTGCCACATACTCGGCCTCTGTGCTACTGAGGGCGACCAAATTCTGCTTCTTTGATTCCCAAGAGACTGCTGCTCCAGCAAGGTAGAATGACCAACCCGTAAAAGACTTCCGATCGTTGCTGTCGCCAGCCCAGTCTGCATCAACATAACAGTGGATAGGCACACCCGTTTTGTTATAGTGTAGTTTCAAATATGAGGTACCTTTTAGATATCTCAATACCCGTTTGGCTGCAACCTCATGCTCCTTGTGCGGATCTGCATTTCCCTGCGCCAGCTTGGCCACAGAGTGTATTATATCTGGCCGTGTTGTCAACGCCAAATACAATAGCGAACCAATGAGCGATTGATAGCGTGTTTTATCCACCTGGCCGCAGTCAACATCATCGCACTTCATCTGGAAACCAATTTCCAACGGAGTCGCGCTTGACTTGCAGTCTTGCATGCCGTAATCATTTAGTAGTTCTTCAATGTACTGTTTATGGCCTATGGAGAGACTACCAGTCTTGCCATCTCGCTCAATTTCCATTCCCAAAAAATAGTGCAGTTCACCACCATCGACCACATCGAATTTGTTTGATATGAGCTGCTTAATGTGGGCCACATCTTCTTCTCTGGTACATGCTAGTATAAAATCGTCAACATATACAACAATAATATTTAAATACCCTTTGATCTTGTTTGTATAAATGCATGGTTCACTAGCACATGGGACGAAACCAATCTCCAAAAGAGTACTCTCTAGCTTTTGGTTCCACTCCCGACCGCTCTGTTTCAAGCCGTACAACGATTTCTTCAGCTTCAGTACGCGCTTGGGATGATCAGCGTCGATAAAGCCCTCTGGTTGTCGCATATACACATCATCGCGTAGCTCGCTGTTCAGGTATGCTGCAGAGACATCCATCTGATGCAGGTGCATCTCGTTCTCGACAGCTAACGCAATCACTAATCTGATTGAGGAGTAACGTGCAACTGGAGAGAACGTTTCCGTGTAGTTAACTCCGTATTGCTGTCCGCACCCTTTCGCGACCAATCTAGCTTTAAAACGCTGAACGTTGCCATACTCATCACGCTTGGTGGTAAAAACCCATTTACAACCAATAACTTTTTCGCCTGCAGGAAGATCGACCAGACTCCATGTCTCAATGTTTTTCAGGCTGTCATACTCCTTCTGCATCGCCGATTTCCAGTTTTCAGATTGTTCTGACCGAAATGCCTCCCTAACACATGTGGGAACAACAACATTTCGAGCGTCTAGTACATTCAGAACATTGTACTCTTTTCGTGGACGACCTAGACGCCCAGTGCGAACAATTCGTGGTCTCCCTGGACCTCTTTTGCCTGTCACCTGCTCCTCCTCAGCATCTTCGTCACCACTTTGACACTGCCCATCAACAGTTGGACTTTGCTGCTGCTCATCAGGATCGTGACTTTCATCATTTTGCTCGCAACTAAGTTTTTCATCTGGCTCGAGGATTAGCACATCTGGCTCATGTGATGACCCTTGATCGTGCTCCAATCCTTTCCTGAACTTGTGCTCTAAAAACACAACATCTCGGGATAACACAACGCTTCTTTTGACAGGGTTGTACAGACGATAAGCTTTGGCAGTTTCAGAGTAACCTACCAGTATATGCCGCTCGCCTTTTGCTGAAAACTTGTTTTTATGCTTTTTATTTAATACAATAGCTTCCATTCCAAATACTTTTAGATGAGATACGCTCGGTTTTTTCCCATACCAATCCTCATATGGAGTTTTGCCAATCAAGGCTGCAGTTTCAGCCCTATTGCGTAGATACGCAGCCGTCATTATCGCCTCTCCCCAAAAAGATTCACCAACTCCAGCATGCACCATCATACTTCGCGCCATCTCCACCAGTGTTCTGTTGGCGCGTTCCGCCACACCATTTTGTTGTGGAGTGGGGGGAACAGTTAGTTGTCTTTTATACCATGGCTTGATAAGAATTTTTCAAATGTACCGCTCAGGTACTCACGCCCGTTGTCGCTTCTTATGGCTTTTATGCGTTTTCCAGTTTGATTTTCAGCTAATTTTTTAAAGTCTTTGAATTTCTCAAATACATCACTTTTATGTTTTAGCACGTACACCGACATATAACGCGATTTATCGTCAATGAATGTTGCAAAATAACGCGCTCCACCTTGTGATGCCGTACGCATAGGACCACATATGTCTGTATGAACTAAAGCTAGTAATTCTTTTGAGCGATTTTCTGATACTTTGGGAAACTTCTTCACGCAAATTTTACTTTTTGCACACGTTTCGCACACAAAGTCATTTGTATTACACACACTAGCTGGAAGTCCATTAACCATGCCCTGTTTAATCATTTTATTTAGGCTATCGAAATTTAGATGCCCGAACCGATCATGCCATTTCACCAATTGATTCATATTTGCATTTACATTAGCTGCAACTACTGTTTTCATGCTACTTTCAAATAAAAACAAATCGTTATGTTTTTCTGCAACTAGCCAATTGTCATTGTTTCTGTCTTTAACATACACTTTGTTTTTCACAAAAATTACTTTTAACCCTTTTTCAGTTGCCTTTGACACAGATATAAAGTTGCATTGTAAGTTTTTCACATATAAAACGTCGACCAATTCGATCGTATTATTTTTCCACTTAAGCAACACTGACCCGCAACCTTCGGTTTCTATGTAATTATCGCCTGCTAGTTTTATTTTCTCTTTGTGGTCACGCATATATATGAACATTGATTTGTCTGCGCACAAATGAGCTGTAGCACCACTGTCCACACACCAGACATTTTTTGTCAATTGTATATTTCCAAGAAAAGGGAACACCGAAAAAGACTTTTTACTGTTCTTTTCGATCGTTTTTTCGCTCTCGTTGTCTTTATCAACCTTTTTCTCTCTTAATCTGCACTTCGCCGCGAAATGCCCGTTTTGCCCGCACAACCAACACTTCGTGTCTTTCGGGTCTTTCTTTGTCTTGTTTCTTTTACCGTTTGCTGGACGCGACGTAAAAATTGTATTCTCGCCCTTTTCACCCACTTCGCCTATGTTGCGCCTCTCTCCTTCCTCCAACAATTTGATTTTTATAGCGCTAAATGAAGGCAATGTGTCCCGTGTTTCGATAGCGACTACGAAATTGTCCAACTCTTCATGTAAACTTGCTAGTAATATTATTACAAGCATTTCATCAGCTACCTGCACTTGTATTTCATTTAATTTTTCTACTACATTAGAAAAATTATTCAAATGCTCACGAACACTGTCTGTAGCTGACATTTTAATATGCAACAATTGCTTGAACAATTGTACTTTACGCGCGGGTCCCGAAGGCATGTAGATCTCGGATAACTTTGTCCATGCTTCTCTCGCGGTTCCACAGTGCTTTATACAGTTTATCTCCGACGCTTTTACAGACAACAAAATGCTAGCTAGAGCTTTCTCATCTTTGCTATCAAACGACGCTTTCTGTTCCACTGTATCGTTCTCATTTTTTAATAACCGACCACATGTCACCGACCACAAGTCAGAATGAATCAACAGACTTTTCATCTGCACTGACCACGCACTATAGTTTTCACTATCTAGTTTCTCAATTGCAAACATTGAACTCATTTTGCACAATTTAGTTTAGCACACGCTTTAACTAATAAATCGAGTCTCATATGTGATTTTTCCAATCACCAGCACAGCTTTCACTTTCCGCTGCCTGGGCCCATAACCTATTCAATTAAGAGGTTTATTAGAGACTGACTTAAAACTTAGAGGTGGTACTTATCATCTTATATGTACCATACTTTCTATCGATATATCATATCGCATTGTAACGGATGATATTCTTCAACAAAAGATTATATAAAGAATTCGGCAAAAATATTGTTCGCCTGTTTAACAAAAACATGTCTTTTTGAAATAAATTTAAAGTCTGACCTGCCCACTGAAATTTTAAATGGCCGCAGTATTCTAACTGTGTAAAGAAAGCATAATCATTAGTCTTTTAATTGAAGGCTGGAATGAATGGTTGGACGAAATATTAACTGTTTCATTTAATTTTTTTAGAATTTTATTTTTTAGTCAAAAAGCAAAAATTTATTTAAAAGACGAGAAGACCCTATACATCTTTATATTTTATTTATTTTAATTGTAAAGATTAATTTTATTATAATAAAATAAAATAAAATATTTTATTGGGGTGATATTAAAATTTAAAAAATTTAATTTATGAATAATTGATCCATTAATAATGATTAAAAATTTAAGTTACTTTAGGGATAACAGCGTAATTTTTTTGGAGAGTTCATATCGATAAAAAAGATTGCGACCTCGATGTTGGATTAAGATATAATTTTGGGTGTAGCTGTTCAAATTTTAAGTCTGTTCGACTTTTAAATTCTTACAAAAATTACTTTTAACCCTTTTTCAGTTGCCTTTGACACAGATATAAAGTTGCATTGTAAGTCTTTCACATATAAAACGTCGACCAATTTGATCGTATTATTTTTCCACTTAAGCAACACTGACCCGCAACCTTCGGTTTCTATGTAATTATCGCCTGCTAGTTTTATTTTCTCTTTGTGGTCACGCATATATATGAACATTGATTTGTCTGCGCACAAATGAGCTGTAGCACCACTGTCCACACACCAGACATTTTTTGTCAATTGTATATTTCCAAGAAAAGGGAACACCGAAAAAGACTTTTTACTGCTCTTTTCGATCGTTTTTTCGCTCTCGTTGTCTTTATCAACCTTTTTCTCTCTTAATCTGCACTTCGCCGCGAAATGCCCGTTTTGCCCGCACAACCAACACTTCGTGTCTTTCGGGTCTTTCTTTGTCTTGTTTCTTTTACCGTTTGCTGGACGCGACGTAAAAATTGTATTCTCGCCTTTTTCACCCACTTCGCCTATGTTGCGCCTCTCTCCTTCCTCCAACAATTTGATTTTTATAGCGCTAAATGAAGGCAATGTGTCCCGTGTTTCGATAGCGACTACGAAATTGTCCAACTCTTCATGTAAACTTGCTAGTAATATTATTACAAGCATTTCATCAGCTACCTGCACTTGTATTTCATTTAATTTTTCTACTACATTAGAAAAATTATTCAAATGCTCACGAACACTGTCTGTAGCTGACATTTTAATATACAACAATTGCTTGAACAACTGTACTTTACGCGCGGGTCCCGAAGGCATGTAGATCTCGGATAACTTTGTCCACGCTTCTCTCGCGGTTCCACAGTGCTTTATACAGTTTATCTCCGACGCTTTTACAGACAACAAAATGCTAGCTAGAGCTTTCTCATCTTTGCTATCAAACGACGCTTTCTGTTCCACTGTATCGTTCTCATTTTTTAATAACCGACCACATGTCACCGACCACAAGTCAGAATGAATCAACAGACTTTTCATCATCACTATCTAGTTTCTCAATTTATTTTTATTAAATATTGTTATATTAGTAATATTTTTAGTTTTAACTTTTAGAAGAATAAGATTATTTATATTTTATTTATTTTTTGAAAGAAGATTAATTCCAACTTTATTTTTAATTTTAGGGTGAGGGTATCAACCAGAACGTTTACAAGCAGGGATTTATTTATTATTTTATACCTTATTAGTTTCTTTACCGATATTAATTGGTATTTTTTATATAATAAATAAAATAGGTAAAATAAATTTTTATTTAATAAATAATTTTATATTTAATTATGATTTATTATATTTTTGTATAATAAGTGCGTTTTTAGTAAAAATACCAATATTTTTAGTTCATTTATGATTGCCAAAAGATCATGTTGAAGCACCTGTTTCAGGGTCAATAATTTTGGCAGGTATTATATTAAAGTTAGGAGGTTATGGTATATTGCGAGTTATTAGAATTATACAACTTATAAACTTAGTAATATTTTTAGTTTTAACTTTTAGAAGAATAAGATCATTTATATTTTATTTATTTTTTGAAAGAAGATTAATTCCAACTTTATTTTTAATTTTAGTGTGAGGGTATCAACCAGAACGTTTATTTATTATTTTATACATTATTAGTTTCTTTACCGATATTAATAAATAAAATAGGAAAAATAAATTTTTATTTAATAAATAATTTTATATTTAATTATGATTTATTATATTTTTGTATAATAAGTGCGTTTTTAGTAAAAATACCAATATTTTTAGTTCATTTATGATTGCCAAAAGATCATGTTGAAGCACCTGTTTCAGGGTCAATAATTTTAGCAGGTATTATATTAAAGTTAGGAGGTTATGGTATATTGCGAGTTATTAGAATTATACAACTTATAAACTTAAAATATATATTTGTTTGATTTAGAATTAGTTTAGTAGGAGGGGTTTAAGTTAGTTTAGTATGTTTACGCCAAACTGATTTAAAGGCTTTTATTGCGTATTCTTCTGTAGCTCCAAGTAAGTTTGGGTTAACTAAAATTAAAGAAATTAGTAAAAAAAATTATAATAATAAAACCAACAATATCCTTTTAAGTAAAGTAAGGGTGAAAGGGGATTTTGTCTGTATTTGAATTTAATCCAATAGGGTTATTTGATCCAGTTTGGTGTAAAAATAATAAATGAATTATTGTTATTGCTAAAACAATAAAAGGTAAAATGAAATGAAAAGTGAAGAATCGTGTTAAAGTTGTGTTATCAACTGCGAATCCACCTCAAATTCATTGTACTAAATCAAGTCCTAAGTAAGGTACTGCTGATAATAAATTTGTAATAACTGTTGCTCCTCAAAAAGATATTTGTCCTCAAGGTAATACGTATCCTATATAAGCAGTTCCTATTACAAGAAATAAAAGAATTACTCCAATTGTTCATGTTGGGGTAAATAAGTAAGATCCGTAATAAATTCCACATCCAACATGTATATAAATACAAATAAAAAAAAGAGGCTCCGTTAGCATGTATAGTTCGTAGTAATCAACCATAATTTGTTAAAAGCTATATTAACGTCTGCTGTGTAATGTATGGCTAAAAATAAACCGTTTAAAATTTGAATAATTAAACAACCCTAATAATGGTGCGGGTAAATCAACTAATGCATTATTAGCAATTTTAAATAAGGGGTGTGAGGTTCGTAAAGGTTTGTTCATTAGTTTATTAAACGTAAAGGTCCCTTGAATATTTTTGTAATTTTTACAACAATTAAAGTAATTAACAAATAATTTATTAATAAAATTGTTACAAAATTTGTTGGGGAGTTATAAAGTTTATTAAGAGAAAGTGTATTTTCTGGAAAATAAGAGTAGATATTTAAAATATTTTGTATTTCGTTATTTATAAAAAAAAAAATTAATATAATTTTTGTCGATAAATAAAAATACAAAAATTCTTAAAAATATGAAAGTAAAACAAATTAAGGTTAATTTAATAGATAAATTAAATATTTCATTAGAAGCTAAGGAGGTAACATAAATAAATAAATCTAGTATACCCCCTAAAAAAATTAAAAATAAAATATATGAAAATCAAAAAGTTTTGGTTATTATACTTGTAATTAAACAAATTAAAATTGTTTGAATTAATAAATTTAAACCTATAGCTAATGGGTGAATTATATTAATGAAAATAATTGAAGTAAAAAAAATTATTGCGTAAAGAATTAATTGAAGAATTTCAAGAGGTAGTTAATATAAAATTAATTTTTGGGATTAATGAAAAAGAAATTCTTTTCTCTTGAAGTTTTAAAAGAAATAATCTTATTTTTGATTTACAAGACCAATGTTTTTATTAAACTATTAAAACTAATAATTATATTTTTGTATTGAAGTTTACCTGTGATTTTATTTATTTTTGGGTTATTTTGTTTTGTGTCAAATCGTAAGCATTTACTTTCTATACTTTTAAGTTTAGAATTTATTGGTCTTATTTTATTTTTTTTTATTATTTTTATATTTAAATATATTAAGTTATGAAAATTATTTTAGAATGATATTTTTAACTTTTAGTGTATGTGAAGGAGCTTATTATCAATATTAGTTTCAATAATTCGAAATCATGGAAATGATCATTTTCAATCTTTTAGAATTATATAATGTTAAAATAAATTTTTTTTTTGAATTTTTTAAGCCCTCTTTGTTTTATAAATAATATATTTTGAATGGTACAGGTTATATTATTTTTTATTAGATTTGTTATATTATTAATAAAATTTTTTTAAATTATTGAACAAGTATTTCATATTTTTTAGGGGGGGATATATGATGTTATGGGCTAATTTTGTTAAGTTTATGAATTTGTTCATTAATAATTATAGCAAGTGAAAGAGTTAATAAATATAATAATTATACAAATTTATTTTTATTAAATATTGTTATATTAGTAATATTTTTAGTTTTAACTTTTAGAAGAATAAGATTATTTATATTTTATTTATTTTTTGAAAGAAGATTAATTCCAACTTTATTTTTAATTTTAGGGTGAGGGTATCAACCAGAACGTTTACAAGCAGGGATTTATTTATTATTTTATACCTTATTAGTTTCTTTACCGATATTAATTGGTATTTTTTAAATAATAAATAAAATAGGTAAAATAAATTTTTATTTAATAAATAATTTTATATTTAATTATGATTTATTATATTTTTGTATAATAAGTGCGTTTTTAGTAAAAATACCAATATTTTTAGTTCATTTATGATTGCCAAAAGATCATGTTGAAGCACCTGTTTCAAGGTCAATAATTTTAATAATTTTAAATTTTTTAGGAGAAATTTCATTAAGAGAATTGTTTCTTGGTCATGAATTTCAATAATTATATTATCTTTGTTTTCTTTTTTTAGAGCTGCTTATACCTTATAAAGAGTTAAACATGTATATTATGAATTTATTTAAATAGTATAATAAAAATACTAATTTGTGGTGTTAGTGATATGATGAATTCATTTTAGATCATGAAATATATATCAATTTGTATAATTAGATTTATTAATTTAATTTTTATTAGAATAACATGTTTTATTTTTAGACCGAAAGACGGGCATATACAGACACAGACAGACGTACACACGCAGACAGACTGTCACAAGCAGACATACACAGACACACGGGCAAAGATAGACAGACCTAGACGGGCACGGACACAGACAGGCATATACAGACAGTAATACACAGTCAGACGTCAGTTCTGAAAACAGCAAATACATAAGATTGAATTATAGCTACAGCAGATTCTAGAACTAATAAAGCAATTTGTCTAACTAATAAGAATGTTACTAAAATATAAGATATTGAAGGACCTGTATTACCCAATAAAGTTAATAGTAAATGTCCAGCAATTATATTAGCTGTTAATCGTACAGCTAGAGTTCCCGGTCGGATGATATTTCTGATTGTTTCAATACATACTATAAAAGGTATAAGAATAGCTGGAGTACCTTGAGGAACTAAATGTACAAATATATGTTGAGTATGATTAATTCACCCATAAATTATAAAAGATAACCATAAAGGTAAGGCTAAAGATAAGGTTAATGTTAAATGGCTTGTTCTCGTAAAAATAAGGGAATAATCCTATAAAATTATTAAATAAAATTAAAGAAAATAATGAAATAAAAATAAATGTTGAACCGTTATGACCTGAAGGTCCTAACAATGTTTTAAATTCTTTGTCTAAAGTCAATAAAATTGAATTTCAGAAAATATTATATCGAGAAGGTATTAATCAATAAGCTGAAGGAATTATTAAAAGTCCTAAAAATGTTCTGATACAATTTAATGATAAACCGAAAATTGCTGATGGGTCAAATACAGAAAATAGATTTGTTATCATTTTCAATTTATTGAATTTAAATGAATATTTTTTAATTCGTTTGATTTAGGAGATGAAGGTATGTATGAATAATAATTTAATGAACAAAATAAAATAAAAATAATTGAGAGTAAAAAATAGTAAAAGTCATCTAATAGGGGCTATTTGAGGAATTAAAAAATATTAAAAATTTAATAATTTTAGTATGACATACTAATGTTATAAGTAATTTTTTCACAAAAAGTAATCGTTAATTTACTATAAAATGGTTTAAGAGACCAGTACTTACTTTCAGTCATCTTGTGATGAATTTAAATTAGTAGAAATTCACTTAATGAAATAGTTTACAGGAACTCTTTCAATTACAATAGGTATAAAACTTTGAATAGCCCCACAAATTTCTGAACATTGTCCGTAAAATAATCCTGGGGGGTTAATAAAAAAATGTGTTTGATTTAGGCGGCCAGGGGTTCCATCAACTTTTACACCTAAAGCGGGAATTGTTCAAGAATGAATTACATCTGCAGCAGTTACTAAGATTCGAATTTGAGAATTTATAGGTAAAACAATTTGATTACCAACATCTAAAAGACGGAATCCATCTGTTGTTAATTCATTTGTTGGAATTATATAAGAATCAAATTCAACGTTATTGAAATCTGAATATTCATAACTTCAGTATTATCGATGACAAATTCTCTTTAAAGTTACAGAAGGTTCATTAATTTCATCTAAAATATATAAAAGTCGTAAAGAAGGGAAATGAAAAAGGAAGTAAAAAAATAGTTGCAGGAAGAATAGTTCAAATAATTTCAATTAACTGACCGTGTAAAAGAAATCAATTTACATATTTATTGAAAAATAATGTAAATATAAGATATCCGGCTAATACAGTAATTATTACTAAAATTAATAAGGCATGATCGTGAAAAAAAATTAACTGTTCTATTAAAGGAGAAGCACTATCTTGAAGACCTAAATTAGCTCATGTTGACATTAGTAACTTCTAATAAAAGTTAAATACTTTATATATGGAGCTTAAATCCATTGCACTAATCTGCCATATTAGAATGATTAATTAGTTAATAAAGGTAACTCAAAATATCTATGTTCAGCAGGTGGGGTATTTTGGTATCATTCAATTGAAGAGTTTAATTGAATAGGATAAATAACTTGTCGTTGTGATACAAGACTTTCTCAAATAATATAGAAAATAAATAAAATCCCTAAAAGTGAGATAGATGAACCAATTGTTTAAATTACATTTAACGTTGTGTCGAGGTAATCAGAATATCGACGAGGTATCCCAGCTAATCCAAAAAAATGTTGAGGGAAAAAAGTAAGATTTACTCCAATAAATATAATGATAAATTGACTTTTTAATCATTTATTATTTAATTTTAACCCGGTAAATAAAGGGTATCAATGAACAAATCTTACTATAATTGAAAATACAGCTCCTATAGATAAAACATAGTGAAAATGAGCAACTACATAGTATGTATCATGAAAAATAATACCAACTGAAGAATTGGCTAATACAACTCCTGTTAAACCTCCGACTGTGAATAAAAATACAAATCCTAAAGCTCATAAAATAGCATGGGAATATGTAAGTTGTGCTCTAAAACTAAAAATTTGGATACCTGTTAGAAACAGCAATAATTATAGTTGCAGATGTGAAGTAAGCTCGGGTATCTACATCTATTCCCATAGTGAATATATGGTGAGCTCAAACAATAAATCCAAGTAAACCAATTGCAAGTATGGCATAAATTATCCCTAAAGACCCAAAAGTTTCCTTTTTTCCTGATTCTTGACTAATAATATGACAAATTATTCCAAATCCTGGTAAAATTAAAATATAGACTTCAGGATGACCAAAAAATCAAAATAAATGTTGGTAAAGAATTGGGTCCCCTCCTTCGGCTGAGTCAAAAATGATGTATTTAAATTTCGGTCAGTTATTATTAGTAATAGCTCCGGCTAAAACTGGAAGTGACAATAATAACAAAAGTGCAGTAATTACAACTGATCAAACAAATAAAGGTATACGATCAAGAGTAATTTCTGTTGATCGTATATTAATTACAGTAGTGATAAAATTAACTGCCCCTAAAATTAAAGAAATTCCGGCTAAATGTAAAGAAAAAATAGCTAAATCTACAGAAGCTCCTCCATGAGCAATCCCTGATGATAGGGGTGGGTAAACAGTTCATCCTGTCCCAGCTCCGTTTTCAACTATACTTCTCACTAATAAAAGAGATAAAGAAGGATGAAGGTGTAAAACTCTTATATTATTTATTCGAGGGAAAGCTATATCAGGAGCTCCTAATATTAAAGGAACTAATCAATTTCCAAATCCAATTATAATAGGTATTACTATAAAAAAAATTATAACAAAAGCATGTGCAGTAACGATTACATTATAAATTTGATCATCTCCAATTAAAGCACCAGGATGGGCTAATTCGGCTCGGATTAGAATTCTTAATGATGTTTCTACTATTCCCGCTCAAGCTCAGAAAATAAAATATAAAGTTCGAATATCTTTGTGATTTGTTTGAAAATAATCATTGTCGCCATTAAGTGGCTGAAGTTTAGACGATAGATTGTAAATCTATTTATAAGAATTATTCTTCTTAATCAATTAAAAATAAAGGTCATATAGTCAACAATTATATCAAACTGCAATTTTGAAAGTGTAAAATTTACTAAGGCTTAAAGGGTATTAGTTTATTTGTAGCTTAAAATATTATATAAAATAATGAAATTAGGAATATACCAAAAATTAAAAAAAAAATGTTATTAATAAGTATAATTTTATAATAAAATTATTGATTTGTTTTTTTTTTCGTAATAATTTAGTATAAATGCTGAGTAAAAATAAAGTGATTAATGCTGATATTAACATAATAAATAATTGAAAATATTGATTACAGAAAGTTATTTGTTGGATTAAAGCAATAACTCCACCTAATTTATTAGGAATAGAACGAAGGATGGCGTAAGCAAATAAAAAATATCATTCGGGTTGAAATTGGGCAGGAGTAACAAGAGGGTTAGCAGGGGAGGGTTATCCGGGTCTCCAAGTAAGTTTGGGTTAACTAAAATTAAAGAAATTAGTAAAAAAAATTATAATAATAAAACCAACAATATCCTTTTAAGTAAAGTAAGGGTGAAAGGGGATTTTGTCTGTATTTGAATTTAATCCAATAGGGTTATTTGATCCAGTTTGGTGTAAAAATAATAAATGAATTATTGTTATTGCTAAAACAATAAAAGGTAAAATGAAATGAAAAGTGAAGAATCGTGTTAAAGTTGTGTTATCAACTGCGAATCTACTTCAAATTCATTGTACTAAATCAAGTCCTAAGTAAGGTACTGCTGATAATAAATTTGTAATAACTGTTGCTCCTCAAAAAGATATTTGTCCTCAAGGTAATACGTATCCTATATAAGCAGTTCCTATTACAAGAAATAAAAGAATTACTCCAATTGTTCATGTTGGGGTAAATAAGTAAGATCTGTAATAAATTCCACATCCAACATGTATATAAATACAAATAAAAAAAGAGGCTCCGTTAGCATGTATAGTTCGTAGTAATCAACCATAATTTGTTAAAAGCTATATTAACGTCTGCTGTGTAATGTATGGCTAAAAATAAACCGTTTAAAATTTGAATAATTAAACAACCCTAATAATGGTGCGGGTAAATCAACTAATGCATTATTAGCAATTTTAAATAAGGGGTGTGAGGTTCGTAAAGGTTTGTTCATTAGTTTATTAAACGTAAAGGTCCCTTGAATATTTTTGTAATTTTTACAACAATTAAAGTAATTAACAAATAATTTATTAATAAAATTGTTACAAAATTTGTTGGGGAGTTATAAAGTTTATTAAGAGAAAGTGTATTTTCTGGAAAATAAGAGTAGATATTTAAAATATTTTGTATTTCGTTATTTATAAAAAAAAAAATTAATATAATTTTTGTCGATAAATAAAAATACAAAAATTCTTAAAAATATAAAAGTAAAACAAATTAAGGTTAATTTAATAGATAAATTAAATATTTCATTAGAAGCTAAGGAGGTAACATAAATAAATAAAACTAGTATACCCCCTAAAAAAATTAAAAATAAAATATATGAAAATCAAAAAGTTTTGGTTATTATACCTGTAATTAAACAAATTAAAATTGTTTGAATTAATAAAGTTAAACCTATAGCTAATGGGTGAATTATATTAATGAAAATAATTGAAGTAAAAAAAATTATTGCGTAAAGAATTAATTGAAGAATTTCAAGAGGTAGTTAATATAAAATATTAATTTTGGGGATTAATGAAAAAGAAATTCTTTTCTCTTGAAGTTTTAAAAGAAATAATCTTATTTTTGATTTACAAGACCAATGTTTTTATTAAACTATTAAAACTAATGATTATATTTTTGTATTGAAGTTTACCTGTGATTTTATTTATTTTTGGGCTATTTTGTTTTGTGTCAAATCGTAAGCATTTACTTTCTATACTTTTAAGTTTAGAATTTATTGGTCTTATTTTATTTTTTTTATTATTTTTAAATATTATATATATTAAGTTATGAAAATTATTTTAGAATGATATTTTTAACTTTTAGTGTATGTGAAGGAGCTTTTGGATTATCAATTTTAATTTCAATAATTCGAAATCATGGAAATGATTATTTTCAATCTTTTAGAATTATATAATGTTAAAATTAATTTTTTTAAAAATTTTTTTAAGCCCTCTTTGTTTTATAAATAATATATTTTGAATGGTACAGGTTATATTATTTTTTATTAGATTTGTTATATTATTAATAAATAATTTTTTAAATTATTGAACAAGTATTTCATATTTTTTAGGAGGGGGACATATTATCTTATGGGCTAATTTTGTTAAGTTTATGAATTTGTTCATTAATAATTATAGCAAGTGAAAGAGTTAATAAATATAATAATTATACAAATTTATTTTTATCAAATATTGTTATATTAGTAATATTTTTAGTTTTAACTTTTAGAAGAATAAGATTATTTATATTTTATTTATTTTTTGAAAGAAGATTAATTCCAACTTTATTTTTAATTTTAGGGTGAGGGTATCAACCAGAACGTTTACAAGCAGGGATTTATTTATTATTTTATACCTTATTAGTTTCTTTACCGATATTAATTGGTATTTTTTATATAATAAATAAAATAGGTAAAATAAATTTTTATTTAATAAATAATTTTATATTTAATTATGATTTATTATATTTTTGCATAATAAGTGCGTTTTTAGTAAAAATACCAATATTTTTAGTTTATTTATGATTGCCAAAAGATCATGTTGAAGCACCTGTTTCAGGGTCAATAATTTTAGCAGGTATTATATTAAAGTTAGGAGGTTATGGTATATTGCGAGTTATTAGAATTATACAACTTATAAACTTAAAATATATATTTGTTTGAATTAGAATTAGTTTAGTAGGAGGGGTTTTAGTTAGAATTGTATTAGCAGGGCTATTGACAATAAGATATTGAGGTTTAGGTGGTTCTTATAGATTAATACTTGCTCATGGACTATATTCATCAGGGTTAGTTTGTTTAGCCAATATTTCTTATGAACGTTTAAATTTTATACCTGCTATAGCATTATGGTGATTTTTATTAAGATCAGTAAATATAGCTGCTCCTCCTACACTAAATTTATTAGGAGAAATTTTATTAATTAAGAGAATTGTTTCTTGGTCATGAATTTCAATAATTATATTATCTTTGTTATCTTTTTTTAGAGCTGCTTATACCTTATAAAGAGTTAAACATGTATATTATGAATTTATTTAAATAGTATAATAAAAATACTAATTTGTGGTGTTAGTGATATGATGAATTCATTTTAGATCATGAAATATATATCAATTTGTATAATTAGATTTATTAATTTAATTTTTATTAGATTAACATGTTTTATTTTAAGACCGAAAGACGGGCATATACAGACACAGACAGACGTACACACGCAGACAGACTGTCACAAGCAGACATACACAGACACACGGGCAAAGATAGACAGACCTAGACGGGCACGGACACAGACAGGCATATACAGACAGTAATACACAGTCAGACGTCAGTTCTGAAAACAGCAAATACATAAGATTGAATTATAGCTACAGCAGATTCTAGAACTAATAAAGCAATTTGTCTAACTAATAAGAATGTTACTAAAATATAGGATATTGAAGGACCTGTATTACCCAATAAAGTTAATAGTAAATGTCCAGCAATTATATTAGCTGTTAATCGTACAGCTAGAGTTCCCGGTCGGATGATATTTCTGATTGTTTCAATACATACTATAAAAGGTATAAGAATAGCTGGAGTACCTTGAGGAACTAAATGTGCAAATATATGTTGGGTATGATTAATTCACCCATAAATTATAAAAGATAACCATAAAGGTAAGGCTAAAGATAAGGTTAATGTTAAATGGCTTGTTCTCGTAAAAATAAGGGAATAATCCTATAAAATTATTAAATAAAATTAAAGAAAATAATGAAATAAAAATAAATGTTGAACCGTTATGACCTGAAGGTCCTAACAATGTTTTAAATTCTTTGTCTAAAGTCAATAAAATTTATTCAATTTAGAGGTTTATTAGAGACTGACTGAAAACTTAGAGGTGGTACTTATCATCTCGTATGTACCATACTTTCTATCGATATATCATATCGCATTGTAACGGATGATATTCTTCAACACCCTTCCTCAATGCGATCATGATTACAAAATGTATCATTTTAATCCTAGCATTACAGTAAATTTCTCATGTTTGACTTTACATAAGTTCTTCGTCAATACATCTGATATCATTTCATCTGTGGGAATGTACTTTATATCTATTACTTTATTTTTGTACATTTCCCTTACAAAATGGTATTTTATTTCAATATGCTTGCTACGCGAATGAAATTTTGCATCTTTAGCAAGGCATTGTGCGCTCTGATTATCACTATAAATCAGCACCTTTGCCATCGGCCCGAGTTCCATTTCGTTGATCAATTTTCTAACGTATACCGCCTCCTTGGCTGCCGTAGAAAGTGCCACATACTCGGCCTCTGTACTACTGAGGGCGACCAAATTCTGCTTCTTTGATTCCCAAGAGACTGCTGCTCCAGCAAGGTAGAATGACCAACCCGTAAAAGACTTCCGATCGTTGCTGTCGCCAGCCCAGTCTGCATCAATATAACAGTGGATAGGCACACCCGTTTTGTTATATTGTAGTTTCAAATATGAGGTACCTTTTAGATATCTCAATACCCGTTTGGCTGCAACCTCATGCTCCTTGTGCGGATCTGCATTTCCCTGCGCCAGCTTGGCCACAGAGTGTATTATATCTGGCCGTGTTGTCAACGCCAAATACAATAGCGAACCAATGAGCGATTGATAGCGTGTTTTATCGACCTGGCCGCAGTCAACATCATCGCACTTCATCTGGAAACCAATTTCCAACGGAGTCGCGCTTGGCTTGCAGTAATGCATGCCGTAATCATTTAGTAGTTCTTCAATGTACTGTTTATGGCCTATGGAGAGACTACCAGTCTTGCCATCTCGCTCAATTTCCATTCCCAAAAAGTAGTGCAGTTCACCACCATCGACCACATCGAATTTGTTTGATATGAGCTGCTTAATGTGGGCCACATCTTCTTCTCTGGTACATGCTAGTATAAAATCGTCAACATATACAACAATAATATTTAAATACCCTTTGATCTTGTTTGTATAAATGCATGGTTCACTAGCACATGGGACGAAACCAATCTCCAAAAGAGTACTCTCTAGCTTTTGGTTCCACTCCCGACCGCTCTGTTTCAAGCCGTACAACGATTTCTTCAGCTTCAGTACGCGCTTGGGATGATCAGCGTCGATAAAGCCCTCTGGTTGTCGCATATACACATCATCGTGTAGCTCGCTGTTCAGGTATGCTGCAGAGACATCCATCTGATGCAGGTGCATCTCGTTCTCGACAGCTAACGCAATCACTAATCTGATTGAGGAGTAACGTGCAACTGGAGAGAACGTTTCCGTGTAGTTAACTCCGTATTGCTGTCCGCACCCTTTCGCGACCAATCTAGCTTTAAATCGCTGAACGTTGCCATAATCATCACGCTTGGTGGTAAAAACCCATTTACAACCAATAATTTTTTCGCCTGCAGGAAGATCGACCAGACTCCATGTCTCAATGTTTTTCAGGCTATCATACTCCTTCTGCATCGCCGATTTCCAGTTTTCAGATTGTTCTGACCGAAATGCCTCCCTAACACATGTGGGAACATCAACATTTCGAGCGTCTAGTACATTCAGAACATTGTACTCTTTTCGTGGACGACCTAGACGCCCAGTGCGAACAATTCGTGGTCTCCCTGGACCTCTTTTACCTGTCACCTGCTCCTCCTCAGCATCTTCTTCGTCACCACTTTGACACTGCCTATCAACAGTTGGACTTTGCTGCTGCTCATCAGGATCGTGACTTTCATCATTTTGCTCGCAACTAAATTTTTCATCTGGCTCGAGGATTAGCACATCTGACTCATGTGATGACCCTTGATCGTGCTCCAATCCTTTCCTGAACTTGTGCTCTAAAAACACAACATCTCGGGATAACACAACGCTTCTTTTGACAGGGTTGTACAGACGATAAGCTTTGGCAGTTTCAGAGTAACCTACCAGTATATGCCACTCGCCTTTTGTTGAAAACTTGTTTTTATGCTTTTTATTTAATACAATAGCTTCCATTCCAAATACTTTTAGATGAGATACGCTCGGTTTTTTCCCATACCAATCCTCATATGGAGTTTTGCCAATCAAGGCTGCAGTTTCAGCCCTATTGCGTAGATACGCAGCCGTCATTATCGCCTCTCCCCAAAAAGATTCACCAACTCCAGCATGCACCATCATACTTCGCGCCATCTCCACCAGTGTTCTGTTGGCGCGTTCCGCCACACCATTTTGTTGTGGAGTGTGGGGAACAGTTAGTTGTCTTTTTATACCATGGCTTGATAAGAATTTTTCAAATGTACCGCTCAGGTACTCACGCCCGTTGTCGCTTCTTATGGCTTTTATGCGTTTTCCAGTTTGATTTTCAGCTAATTTTTTAAAGTCTTTGAATTTCTCAAATACATCACTTTTATGTTTTAGCACGTACACCGACATATAACGCGATTTATCGTCAATGAATGTTGCAAAATAACGCGCTCCACCTTGTGATGCCGTACGAATAGGACCACATATGTCTGTATGAACTAAAGCTAGTAATTCTTTTGAGCGATTTTCTGATACTTTGGGAAACTTCTTCACGCAAATTTTACTTTTTGCACACGTTTCGCACACAAAGTCATTTGTATTACACACACTAGCTGGAAGTCCATTAACCATGCCCTGTTTAATCATTTTATTTAGGCTATCGAAATTTAGATGCCCGAACCGATCATGCCATTTCACCAATTGATTCATATTTGCATTTACATTAGCTGCAACTACTGTTTTCATGCTACTTTCAAATAAAAACAAATCGTTATGTTTTTCTGCAACTAGCCGATTGTCATTGTTTCTGTCTTTAACATACACTTTGTTTTTCACAAAAATTACTTTTAACCCTTTTTCAGTTGCCTTTGACACAGATATAAAGTTGCATTGTAAGTCTTTCACATATAAAACGTCGACCAATTTGATCGTATTATTTTTCCACTTAAGCAACACTGACCCGCAACCTTCGGTTTCTATGTAATTATCGCCTGCTAGTTTTATTTTCTCTTTGTGGTCACGCATATATATGAACATTGATTTGTCTGCGCACAAATGAGCTGTAGCACCACTGTCCACACACCAGACATTTTTTGTCAATTGTATATTTCCAAGAAAAGAGAACACCGAAAAAGACTTTTTACTGCTCTTTTCGATCGTTTTTTCGCTCTCGTTGTCTTTATCAACCTTTTTCTCTCTTAATCTGCACTTCGCCGCGAAATGCCCGTTTTGCCCGCACAACCAACACTTCGTGTCTTTCGGGTCTTTCTTTGTCTTGTTTCTTTTACCGTTTGCTGGACGCGACGTAAAAATTGTATTCTCGCCTTTTTCACCCACTTCGCCTATGTTGCGCCTCTCTCCTTCCTCCAACAATTTGATTTTTATAGCGCTAAATGTAGGCAATGTGTCCCGTGTTTCGATAGCGACTACGAAATTGTCCAACTCTTCATGTAAACTTGCTAGTAATATTATTACAAGCATTTCATCAGCCACCTGCACTTGTATTTCATTTAATTTTTCTACTACATTAGAAAAATTATTCAAATGCTCACGAACACTGTCTGTAGCTGACATTTTAATATACAATTGCTTGAACAACTGTACATTACGCGCGGGTCCCGAAGGCATGTAGATCTCGGATAACTTTGTCCACGCTTCTCTCGCGGTTCCACAGTGCTTTATACAGTTTATCTCCGACGCTTTTACAGACAACAAAATGCTAGCTAGAGCTTTCTCATCTTTGCTATCAAACGACGCTTTCTGTTCCACTGTATCGTTCTCATTTTTTAATAACCGACCACATGTCACCGACCACAAGTCAGAATGAATCAACAGACTTTTCATCATCACTATCTAGTTTCTCAATTTATTTTTATTAAATATTGTTATATTAGTAATATTTTTAGTTTTAACTTTTAGAAGAATAAGATTATTTATATTTTATTTATTTTTTGAAAGAAGATTAATTCCAACTTTATTTTTAATTTTAGGGTGAGGGTATCAACCAGAACGTTTACAAGCAGGGATTTATTTATTATTTTATACCTTATTAGTTTCTTTACCGATATTAATTGGTATTTTTTATATAATAAATAAAATAGGTAAAATAAATTTTTATTTAATAAATAATTTTATATTTAATTATGATTTATTATATTTTTGTATAATAAGTGCGTTTTTAGTAAAAATACCAATATTTTTAGTTCATTTATGATTGCCAAAAGATCATGTTGAAGCACCTGTTTCAGGGTCAATAATTTTGGCAGGTATTATATTAAAGTTAGGAGGTTATGGTATATTGCGAGTTATTAGAATTATACAACTTATAAACTTAAAATATATATTTGTTTGAATTAGAATTAGTTTAGTAGGAGGGGTTTTAGTTAGTTTAGTATGTTTACGCCAAACTGATTTAAAGGCTTTAATTGCGTATTCTTCTGTAGCTCATATAGGAATTGTATTAGCAGGGCTATTGACAATAAGATATTGAGGATTATGTGGTTCTTATAAATTAATACTTGCTCATGGACTATATTCATCAGGGTTAGTTTGTTTAGAGAATATTTCTTATGAACGTTTAAATTTTATACCTGCTATAGCATTATGGTGATTTTTATTAAGATCAGCAAATATAGCTGCTCCTCCTACACTAAATTTATTAGGAGAAATTTCATTAATTAATAGAATTGTTTCTTGGTCATGAATTTCAATAATTATATTATCTTTGTTATCTTTTTTTAGAGCTGCTTATACCTTATAAAGAGTTAAACATGTATATTATGACTTTATTTAAATAGTATAATAAAAATACAAATTTGTGGTGTTAGTGATATGATGAATTCATTTTAGATCATGAAATATAAATCAATTTGTATAATTAGATTTATTAATTTAATTTTTATTAGAATAACATGTTTTATTTTAAGATTAAATTTTTTAATAAATGATAGTTTATTTTATCGAGTGAGAGTTAGTATCATTAAATTCGATTTCAATTGTTATAACTTTTTTATTTGATTGAATAAGTCTACTAAAATATAAGATATTGAAGGATCTGTATTACCCAATAAACATAGACAGACAGACACACACGGACGGACACAGACAGACACAAACCCACGCACACAGACATATAGCCACAGAAAGACGGACAAAGGCAGACCGACACAGCCAATCGGACACAAACAGACGGACACAGCCTGAAAGACGCAGAGAGATGGACAGCCATATACATACACAGATGGACGGACTCATGTAAACTGACACAGACTGGCAGTCACAGACAAATACAGGCGAACACGGATAGACGGACACAAAAAGACGAACACAGACAAAAAGACAGGCACATACAGAAAGGCAGGCACATACAGACACAGACAGACGGATACATTCAAACACAGGCAAACCGCCACACACACAGACAGTCTGTCACAAATAGACAGACACGAACAGACTGGCAGAGATATACACACCTAGACAGACATATACATACACACGGATACAGACAGACGGACAAAAATAGACGGATAGAGATCGACAGACAGACGCTGAAAGACGGGAGGAAAGAGACGGTCTCAGGCAGACACAGATGAACACAGACTAACAGACACAGACAGACAGACACACAGACACAGACAGACACAAAGAGACGGAGACACGTCGGCAGACAGACAACATAGAGTCGGTCATAGACAGACTGACACAGACAGAGGGACACCGAAAGACACACACAATCGGACACAAAGAGACGCACACAGACAGACGGACACAAACCGAAAGGCGGGCATATACAGACACAGAAAGACGTACACACGCAGACAGACTGTCACAAGCAGACATACACAGACACACGGGCAAATATAGACAGACCTAGACGGGCACGGTAACAGACAGGCATATACAGACAGTAATACACAGTCAGACGTCAGTTCTGAAAACAGCAAATACATAAGATTGAATTATAGCTACAGCAGATTCTAGAACTAATAAAGCAATTTGTCTAACTAATAAGAATGTTACTAAAATATAAGATATTGAAGGACCTGTACTACCCAATAAAGTTAATAGTAAATGTCCAGCAATTATATTAGCTGTTAATCGTACAGCTAGAGTTCCCGGTCGGATGATATTTCTGATTGTTTCAATACATACTATAAAAGGTATAAGAATAGCTGGAGTACCTTGAGGAACTAAATGTGCAAATATATGTTGAGTATGATTAATTCACCCATAAATTATAAAAGATAACCATAAAGGTAAGGCTAAAGATAAGGTTAATGTTAAATGGCTTGTTCTCGTAAAAATAAGGGAATAATCCTATAAAATTATTAAATAAAATTAAAGAAAATAATGAAATAAAAATAAATGTTGAACCGTTATGACCTGAAGGTCCTAACAATGTTTTAAATTCTTTGTCTAAAGTCAATAAAATTGAATTTCAGAAAATATTATATCGAGAAGGTATTAATCAATAAGCTGAAGGAATTATTAAAAGTCCTAAAAATGTTCTGATTCAATTTAATGATAAACCGAAAATTGCTGATGGGTCAAATACAGAAAATAGATTTGTTATCATTTTCAATTTATTGAATTTAAAGTAATATTTTTTAATTCGTTTGTTTTAGGAGATGAAGGTATGTATGAATAATAATTTAATGAACAAAATAAAATAAAAATAATTGAGAGTAAAAAATAGTAAAAGTCATCTAATAGGGGCTATTTGAGGAATTAAAAAATATTAAAAATTTAATAATTTTAGTTTGACATACTAATGTTATAAGTAATTTTTTCACAAAAAGTAATCGTTAATTTACTATAAAATGGTTTAAGAGACCAGTACTTACTTTCAGTCATCTTGTGATGAATTTAGATTATTAGAAATTCACTTAATAAAATAGTTTATAAGAACTCTTTCAATTACAATAGGTATAAAACTTTGAATAGCCCCACAAATTTCTGAACATTGTCTGTAAAATAATCCTGGGCGGTTAATAAAAAAATGTGTTTGATTTAGGCGGCCAGGGGTTCCATCAACTTTTACACCTAAAGCGGGAAATGTTCAAGAATGAATTACATCTGCAGCAGTTACTAAGATTCGAATTTGAGAATTTATAGGTAAAACAATTCGATTACCAACATATAAAAGACGGAATCCATCTGTTGTTAATTCATTTGTTGGAATTATATAAGAATCAAATTCAACGTTATTGAAATCTGAATATTCATAACTTCAGTATTATCGATGACCAATTCTCTTTAAAGTTACAAAAGGTTCATTAATTTCATCTAAAAGGTATAAAAGTCGTAAAGGGAATGCAATAAATAAAAGATTAATTGCAGGAAGAATAGTTCAAATTATTTCAATTAATTGACCGTGTAAAAGAAATCGATTTACATATTTATTGAAAAATAATGTAAATATAAGATATCCGACTAATACAGTAATTATTACTAAAATTAATAAGGCATGATCGTGAAAAAAAATTAACTGTTCTATTAAAGGAGAAGCACTATCTTGAAGACCTAAATTAGCTCATGTTGACATTAGTAACTTCTAATAAAAGTTAAATACGTTATATATGGAGCTTAAATCCATTGCACTAATCTGCCATATTAGAATGATTAATTAGTTAATAAAGGTAACTCAGAATATCTATGTTCAGCAGGTGGGATATTTTGGTATCATTCAATTGAAGAATTTAATTGAATAGGATAAATAACTTGTCGTTGTGATACAAGACTTTCTCAAATAATATAGAAAATAAATAAAATCCCTAAAAGTGAGATAGGTGAACCAATTGTTGATAATCCAAGAAAATGCTGAGGGAAAAAAGTAAGATTTACTCCAATAAATATAATGATAAATTGACTTTTTAATCATTTATTATTTAATTTTAACCCAGTAAATAAAGGGAATCAATGAACAAATCCTGCTATAATTGCAAATATAGCTCCTATAGATAAAACATAGTAAAAATGAGCAACTACATAGTATGTATCATGTAAAATAATATTAACTGAAGAATTGGCTAATACAACTAAAACTAAAATATAGACTTCAGGATGACCAAAAAATCAAAATAAATGTTGGGAAAGAATTGGGTCCCCTCCTCCGGCTGGGTCAAAAAATTATGTATTTAAATTTCGGTCAGTTAATAACATAGTAATAGTTCCGGCTAAAACTGGAAGTGACAATAATAACAAAGTAATTACAACTGATCAAACAAATAAAGGTATACGATCAAGAGTAATTCCTGTTGATCGTATATTAATTACAGAAGTGATAAAATTAACTGCATCTAAAATTGAAGAAATTCCGGCTAAATGTAAAGAAAAAATAGCTAAATCTACAGAAGCTCCTCCATGAGCAATCCCTAATGATGTCCCAGCTCCGTTTTCAACTATACTTCTCACTAATAAAAGAGATAAAGCAGGATGAAGGAGTCAAAATCTTATATTATTTATTCGAGGAAAAGCTATATCAGGAGCTCCTAATATTAAAGGAACTAATCAATTTCCAAATCCACCAATTATAATAGGTATTACTATAAAAAAAATTATAACAAAAGCATGTGCAGTAACGATTATATTATAAATTTAATCATCTAAAAGGGTATTCCTATATTTACAGCTTTGAAGGCTATTAGTTTATTTAACTTAAAGTATTAGCTTAAAATATTATATAAAACAATGAAATAAGGAATATACCAAAAATTGAAAAAAATGCTATTAATAAGTAGAATTTTATAATAAAATTATTAATTTGTCAATTTGATACCCAATTATTTTCGTAATAATTTAGTATAAATGCTGAGTAACAAATTCGTAGATAAAAAAATAAAGTGATTAATGCTGATATAAACATAATAAATAATTGAAAATATTGATTACAGAAAGTCATTTGTTGGATTACAATTCATTTAGGGAAAAATCCTAAAAATGGGGGTAATCCTCCTAAAGATAAAAAATTTATAAATAAAGTAAATTTTACTATTTTATTTTGAGAAAATCAAGAAAATAATTGATTTAAATGAAATAATTTAAAAATATTAAATACAAAAGTTAAAGTAAAAGATAAAAATGAATAAAATAAAAAAAAAATTAATCAAATTGAATCACTAATTATTAAAGCTCTTAATATTCATCCTAAATGGTTAATTTAAGAATAAGCTATTAATTTTCGTAAAGAAGTTTGGTTTAATCCTCCCAATGCTCCAATAACAACTGATAAAATTACAGTAACTAGTAAAATATTTTTTAAATTTAAATACGAAATTAGCATTAAAGGGACAATTTTTTGTCAAGTTATCAATAAAAGTGCTTTTATCCATGTTAAACCCTCTATTAAATTTGGGAATCAAAAATGAAAGGGAGCTGCCGCTCTTTTTATTAGCAAGGTTGATAAAATAATTATAGAAATAAAAGATCTGTTTGTTTCATGATTTATATTATTCTTTAATATTAACAAAATTACAGAAAATAATAATACAGTAGAAGCAGGAGCTTGTGTTAAAAAATACTTTAAAGAAGCTTCAGTAGATTTCAAATTATTACTATCTCTTATAAGGGGAATAAAAGACAATAAATTAATTTCTAGACCTCTTCAAGCTCCTAATCAAGAATTAGAAGTAACTGTAATTAAAGTTCCAATAATTATTATTAATACAAATAAAATTTTTGAATAATTATTAAAAATTAAAAAGAAAAGGATTAAAACCTTTATAAATGGGGTATGAACCCAGTAGCTTAATTAGCTTATCTTTTTAGATTATTATATATTTTATATTTTTATCAGGCAATTCATTATTAATAGTTTTTACCTTCTTATTTTTTTTTATTGGACTTTTTTTGTAAATATTGATTTTTTTAAAAGGAAAGTTTTTAATTAAATAATACTTTATAGTAAATTTTAAAAAAAAATTATATTTATTAAAATTTAATTAAAATTTTCTATACAGATATATATATTAATGTAAATCTTCAACAATATATAAATATATAATAATTTATAAAAATTATATAAATTTATATAAATTAAAATAATATTTAGATAAATCTTTTAAATATAGTTTTTTTTACTATAAATGTAATGATTTTTGGATTGCGAAATTTTTTTTTTAAATTGTTAGTTATATAATAATGTATTAAATCTTTATATATATATATATATTATCTATTAATCTAGATCTAGTATATACATTTAAAAAAAAAATAATTTTAAATATAATTAATTTTTAACAAATATTTTTTTTTAAATAAAATGATTAATTTTTTTTATTATTTAAAAAATAAATAAAAATTTTTATAAATATCGATTCTTAAAAAAAAATAATTTTTTTAATAAAATAATATTTTTAGTATTTAAAAAAAAATATTATTTTTTTATAAATAATTAAAATTTTCTATATAGATATACATATTAATGTAAGTATTCAAAAATATATAAATATATAATAATTTATAAAAATTATATAAATTTATATAAATTAAAATAATATTTAGATAAATATTTTAAATACAGATTTTTTTTACTATAAATGTAATGATTTTTGGATTGCGAAATTTTTTATTTAAATTGTTAACTATATAATAATATATTAAATATTTATATATATATATATATATTATATATTAATCTAGATCTAGTATATAAAAATTTTTTAAAAAAAAATATAATTTTTAATATAAATAAGTTTTCTATTTTACTAATTCTTTATTTACTTATTCTTTTTGAGGTTATTAAATTATTAAATGTTAATTATTTTGTGAATTTTAATATTATTTTTATTTTTAAATTGTTAATTATTTTATAAATTTAAAATTATTAAAAATTTTTATAATTTGTTAGTTTATAAAATTTTATAATTTTTATAAATTATTAAATTTTAATTTAATTGAAATTAACAATTAACTAAATGTAGTATTTACGATGGAACTTAATTATTTAAAAATTTTTTGAGTTTTTTTTTATTAACAACCGTTAATGATTAATTTAATAATTTTTAAAGTAACTAATTTATAACAGGGTACAGTTATATTATCAGATTTAGTGATTATAATTAATTATTTAAATACAATAAAAATTTTTAGGAATAAACTTATAATTATAAATTATTAAAATTATTAAAATTTATAAAATTTTTATAATATTTATACATTAAATATATTAAAGGTTCTATTTTGGCTTAAAAATATTGTTTTTAATTTGATTTACCATGTAAATTTTTGTGTGAAGTAATCGATATTTATAAAAATTTTTATTAATTTTTTTAATTAATAAAAAAAATTAATAATTTAAAAAAATATTATTTTTATAAATAATTAAATTTTTTCTATATAGATGTATATATTAAAATAAATCTTCAACAATATATGAATATATAAATATATAATAATTTATATAAAACTATATAAATGTATATAAATTCAAATACTATTTAGATAAATCTTTTAAATATAGATTTTTTTTTACTATAATATGCAATGATTTTTGGACTTGCGAAATTTTTTATTTAAATGGGTAACTATATAATAATATATTAAAATAATTTCTATATATATTATATATTAATTCCTAGATCTAGTATATAACATTTTTTTTTTAAATATAATTTTAATATAAATAAGTTTTCTATTTTACTAATTTTTTAAAAGTACAAAAAAAAAGAGAAGATTTTTACAAGTAACAAAATTGCTGTATTTTACTATATTCTTTTCTGAGGTTATTAAATTATTAAATGTTAATTATTTTTTGTGATATTTTAATATTTTTTTTTATTTTTAAATTGTTAATTATTTTATAAATCCCTGATGATGGTCCCAGCTCCGTTTTCAACTATACTTCTCACTAATAAAAGAGATAAAGCAGGATGAAGGAGTCAAAATCTTTTATTTATTCGAGGAAAAGCTATATCAGGAGCTCCTAATATTAAAGGAACTAATCAATTTGCAAATCCACCAATTAAATAGGTATTACTATAAAAAAAATTATAACAAAAAACATGTGCAGTAACGATTACATTATAAATTTAATAAGCCTAAAAGGGTATTCCCTATATTTTACAGCTTTGAAGGTTTATTAGTTATTTAACTTAAAGCATTAGCTTAAGATATTATATAAACAATGAAATAAGGAATATACCAAAAATTGAAAAAATGTTATTAATAAGTAGAATTTTATAATAAAATTATTAATTTGTCCATTTGATACCCCAATTATTTCGTAATAATTTAGTATAATGCTGAGTAACAAATTCGTAGATTTTTGGATAGCGAAATTTTTTTATTTAAATTGGGTAACTATATAATAATATATTAAAATATTTATATATATATTAATATTAATCTAGATCTAGTATATAACATTTTTTTTTTTTAAATATAATTTTAATATAAATAAGTTTTGCTATTTTACTAATTTTTAAAATTACAAAAAAAAAGAGAAGATTTTTAGAAGTAAAAAATTGCTGTTATTTACTTATTCTTTTTGAGGTTATTAAATTATTAAATGTTAATTATTTTTGTGATATTTAATATTTTTTTATTTTTAAATTGTTAATTCTTTATAAATTTTAAAATGATTAAATTTTTACTAATTTTGGTTAGTTTATAAAATTTTATAATTTTTATAAATTATTAAATTAAATTTTAATTGAATTTAAAATTAACTAAAATGTAGTTATTCAATTTAGAGGTTTTATTAGAGACTGACTAAAACTTAGAGGTGGTACTTATCATCTCATATATACCATACTTTCTATCGATATATCATATTGCATTGTAACGGATGATATTCTTCAAAACCCCTTTCTCAATGCGATCATGATTACAAAATGTATCATTTTAAATCCCTAACATTCCGAGTAAATTTCTCATGTTTGACTTTACCATAAATTCTTCGTCAATACATCTGATATCACTTTCATCTGTGGGGAATGTATTTATATCTATTACTTTATTTTTGTACATTTCCCTTACAAAATGGTATTTTAATTTCAATATGCTTGCTACGCGAATGAAATTTTGCATCTTTAGCAAGGCATTGTGCGCTCTGATTATCACTATAAATCAGCCACCTTTGCCATCGCCCGAGCTCCATTTCGTTGATCAATTTTCTAACGTATACCGACTCCTTGGCTGTCGTAGAAAGTGCCACGTACTCGGCCTCTGTGCTACTGAGGGCGACCAAATTCTGCTTCTTTGATTCCCAAGAGGCTGCTGCTCCAGCAAGGTAGAATGACCAACCCGTAAAAGACTTCCGATCGTTACTGTCGCCAGCCCAGTCTGCATCAACAAAACAGTGGATAGGCACACCCCGTTTTGTTATAGTGTAGTTTCAAATATGACGTACCTTTTAGATATCTCAATACCCCGTTTGGCTGCAACCTCATGCTCCTTGTGCGATCTGCATTTCTCTGCACCAGCGTGGCCACAGAGTGTATTATATCTGGCCGTGTTGTCAACGCCAAAATACAATAGCGAACCAATGAGCGATTGATAGCGTGTTTATATCCACCTGGCCGCAGTCAACATCATCGCACTTCATCTGGAAACCAATTTCCAACGGAGTCGCGCTTGGCTTTGCAGTCTTTGCATGCCGTAATCATTTAGTAGTTCTTTAATGTACTGTTTATGGGCCTAGTGGAGAGACTACCAGTCCTTGCATCTCTCGCTCAATTTCCATTCCCAAAAAGTAAGTGCAGCTACCAACATCGACCACATCGAATTTGTTTGATATGAGCTGCTTAATGTGGGCCACATCTTCTTCTCTGATACAGGCTAGTATAAAATCGTCAACATATACAACAATAATATTTAAATACCCTTGATCTTGTTTATATAAATGCATGGTTCACTAGCACATGGGACGAAACCAATCTCCAAAAGAATACTCTCCAGCTTTTGGTTCCACTCCCGGCCGCTCTGTTTCAAGCCGTACAACGATTTCTTCAGCTTCAGTACGCGCTTGGGATGATCAGCGTCGATAAGCCCTCTGGTTGTCGCATATCACGTCATCGTGTAGCTCGCTGTTCAGGTATGCTAAAGAGACATCCATCTGATGCAGGTGCATCTCGTTCTCGACAGCTAACGCAATCACTAATCTGATTGAGGAGTAACGTGCAACTGGAGAGAACGTTTCCGTGTAGTTAACTCCGTATTGCTGTCCGCACCCTCTCGCGACCAATCTAGCTTTAAAACGCTGAACGTTGCCATACTCATCACGCTTGTTGGTAAAAACCCATTTACAACCAATAACTTTTTCGCCTGCAGGAAGATCGACCAGACTCCATGTCTCAATGTTTTTCAGGCTGTCATACTCCTTCTGCATCGCCGATTTCCAGTTTTCAGATTGTTCTGACCGAAATGCCTCCCTAACACATGTGGGAACAACAACATTTCGAGCGTCTAGTACATTCAGAAATTTACTCTTTTCGTGGACGACCTAGACGCCCAGTGCGAACATTCGTGGTCTCCCTGGACCTCTTTTACTGTCACCACCTGCTCCTCCTCAGCATCTTCTTCGTCACCACTTTGACACTGCCTATCAACAGTTGAACTTTGCTGCTGCTCATCAGGATCCTGACTCATCATTTTTTTCTCGCAATCAAGTTTTTCATCTGGCTCGAGGATTAGCACATCTGACTCATGTGTTGATCCTTGATCGTGCTCCAATCCTTTCCTGAACTTGTGCTCTAAAAACACAACGTCTCGGGATAACACAACGCTTCTTTGACAGGGTTGTACAGACGATAAGCTTTGGCAGTTTCAGAGTAACCTACCAGATATGCCGCTCGCCTTTTGCTGAAAACTTGTTTTTATGCTTATTATTTAATACAATAGCTTCCATTCCAAATACTTTAGATGAGATACGCTCGGTTTTTCCCATACCATCCTCATATGGAGTTTTGCCAATCAAGGCTGCAGTTTCAGCCCTATTGCGTAGATACGCAGCCGTCATTATCGCCTCTCTCCAAAGATTCACCAACTCCAGCTCAGCATGCACCATCATACTTAGCGCCATCTCCACCAGTGTTCTGTTGGCGCGTTCCGCCACCCCATTTTGTTGTGGAGTGTGGGGAACAGTTAGTTGTCTTTTTATACCATGGCTTGATAAGAATTTTTCAAATGTACCGCTCAGGTACTCACGCCCGTTGTCGCTTCTTATGGCTTTTATGCATTTTCCAGTTCGATTTTCAGCTAATTTTTTAAAGTCTTTGAATTTCTCAATACATCACTTTTAGTTTTAGCACGTACACCGACATATAACGCGATTTAATCGTCATGAATGTTGCAAAATACGCGCTCCACCTTGTGATGCCGTACGCATAGGACCACATATGTCTGTATGAACTAAAGCTAGTAATTCTTTTGAGCGATTTTCTGATACTTTGGAAACTTCTTCACGCAATTTTACTTTTTGCACACGTTTCGCACACAAAGTCATTTGTATTACACACACTAGCTGGAAGTCCATTAACCATGCACTGTTTAATCATTTTATTTAGGCTATCGAAATTTAGATGCCCGAACCGATCATGCCATTTCACCAATTGATTCATATTTGCATTTACATTGCTGCAACTACTGTTTTCATGCTACTTTCAAATAAAACAAATCGTTGTTTTTCTGCAACTAGCAGATTGTCATTGTTTCTCTGTTTTAACATACACTTTGTTTTTCACAAAAATTACTTTTAACCCTTTTTCAGTTGCCTTTGACACAGATATAAAGTTGCATTGTAAGTC